>NC_046172.1:36187748-36487748 GCF_011064425.1 Rattus rattus
GAAGTTACGGCTGTTGATATGCACATTTATTTTAATCCATATTTACTAGCACATTACTTGAAATTATTTCAACATATCACATAACAGGACAATAAAATTCTTGCGATTGCAAAATTAATAAGTGTAAGTGATATGTGTTTATCAGCTCACCAACACTACAATGGTTTTGGACACTGCAAGAGCTTACACCAAGGAGAATTAATTTTTAATTGTATATTTCTTCTAAAATTTTAGTTCATTGAGGTCTAACATTTTGCCATGAATTTCCATAATATCCTCATGTGTTTCTACAGAAAACAGCCTTCTTGGACTCCAGCAAGAAAACTTCGAAATCCTAAAGTCGTCTGCCGAACTGACATTCCTCACTGGTGTTGAGTCTTCCAGTTCATAAACATGGTGTTGCTCTATCCCCATCATTTGTAAAGGTTCCGCCATTAACATTTTATAATTTTAAGGACACAGATGTTTGGTTTCGTAGAAGACATAACCAAATATTTTCATTAATTAACGTTATGTTTATTTCTGATTTTTTTAATTCTCATGTTTAGTGTTGATCTTTAATCCCGCAACCTTCTAAATTTATCAACCTGTTCATATGAACTTACATGGGTTTTGTGTGTACTCTTATAGATTCTCAGAAATTTCTCTTAAATAGTTCTGTATTATCTGTGAATGCTTATACGGATGCTTTCTGTTCGTTTTACATCAAGTTTTAGAGAAACAATGATTCCATTTCCCAACAAGAGCACATAGGAGATTCAGGAGTAGTGAAGTAAAGAGAGGAAAGTATCAGCCTAGGAATGTCAGTGCCCAGCCTGGCACATCAGAGAATAATCTTAAACTTGCACGCTTCTCCTTTGCTTTTCAGAAATACTACGCCCATCCCAGTCTTTCATCTTTGTAAATTCTATACCTGTCTTTTTTTTTTCAACAAAAGCATGTAGGGTTCATCTTTGAGATGAGTATCATGCTTGTTTAAGCCAGGCATTTGACCTGTAGAAAGTTTTCTGTTGTGATTTTACTTAAAACTTCTGGGTTTTTTTTTTTTTTGTTTTTTTTTTTTTTGTTTTTTTTGTTTGTTTTTTTGAGGCAGCTTTGTATAAATTCGTAAAGCAGTTTTATGAATGGGCATTATCAAGGGTCTGTAAGTTTTCTTATTTATCTGGTAGCCGAATCGCTTCAGGAAACTTTGTAAATGATCCACCAGATTATATTTCTTACAGTATTCTTGGCTACAATAATGAACACAAAAGGGCATGACGTTTTCAGCATAACAACAACTTGTAAGCTCCTTAAATATTGCATCCTTATACCCCACAGGGAGGATGCACTTCTCCATCAGTTAGAAGCTTTCGTCAAAACAAAATGGAGGCCTCATCACACAAATCCAGAGTTGATCAGATGAAGATGCGAGAAGAGGAAGGAACAAGATGATGATAAGGATTCCGGAGGATAGTGATGGAGCAGTCCAGATCCAAGAAGAACACATCTATAATACAACCATGAACAAGGAAGAGGAGGCCACGACCATATAAGCTGCAGAGGTCTGTATAGTGAAACGCATTCTTAGAAATGACAGAAACTATACTCTGTCAACACCTCAACAATGCGGCTGTGCACACAAAACTTAACAAAATGACACCTTAGGTAATACAATACGAACTAGAATTTGAAGGGGTCCGGTATCCTGAAACGAAGAATGCTGAGTGGAGAGTCTTTCCAGAGAGACAATGTCTCATCCTATTGATTATCTAATCATGATGTAATATCCCAAATCTTATACATACAATAAAAGGTGTGTGTGTGTGTGTGTGTGTGTGTGTGTGTGAATTTGAGTAAAATCCATGACTCAAAACTGAACAAGGAAAAGCAGAAGGAATTAAGATAAATGGAAATGATGTAATGGTTTAATTTTAAAAAAGCAAATTAAAATGTGTATGCATGCATGCATGGTATATGTATGTGTCTATGATAAAAGAAGAATCAAATATATATTAATTAGTGAGTTGAAGAGAAATAGATAGAAACGAAGTTATTTCTTAAATCAAACTGAACTACATTTATATATAATGTATTCTGATTACTTCCTTCCATTTTGGTAACCCTACCTTGTCTCACCTCACAATTTTACAGAACCCTTCTTCCTTTAGTAATTCATGTGGGTTTATTTTTGTTTTTGAGGACCCAAAGTGGGTTTAATGGGACATCTGTGTGCCTGCTATCTCAAACCCTGTCTTTTGGAGCTTGAAACTAAGATCATCTCAACTGGATGGTAGACCCTCCAATTCCAGGAACACATACAGGATCAATGATGGTAGTACTTTGAGTACCTCCACTCCATGTTTCTGCCTATTGAAAGATTCTAGCAGGGGCTTAATTGCAGGTATTGAGTTCAAGAATAGTGTAAAAGTCAAAGATCAGAACAGACCGCTATCTAAAAAGTTTTAGTAATATCCACTAGGTGATGCCCAGCTCAAGGAGAGAAGGGCATATAGAGATGTGCTAGAACTGCAGAGAAGAAAGACACAGGAGAAAACAACCTTAAGGACATGTTAGCTATAAATATACAAAGCATGATAGGCAAGTTTAGATCGACCAGTCAGAGCACCTTGTCTGGTGCAAGTCCATAGATTATTCCTAGTCTTCTGTTGTTTAAGTTCCCCACAAAATGGATGAGGGTAGGATGTTCTCGAATTGGACAGGATGAGGGAAGATCAATAAACTAGTTTGCATGCAGGAACCACACTATATATGAACTAACCTGTCAATTCTTCCACAGCCAGTAAGTCCCCAAGAAGATTAGGTAACAGAACACAGAAACCAGGAAAGTATAGTTGTTACCAAAAACCTCCACCATTAAGTTGTGCATGTCAGTTTGTTTTTTTTTTCGAGCTAGACCAAAAACCCAGGCAAGCCGCCACCACTGATGGCTAAATCCCCACCCAGCCTGCCCTTGTTTTTGATCACGGGGTAAGGACGGTACACTTTAATGAGAAAGTTCTCCTACATTAAAGTATATTGAGGTAGCAAGTGAAGTGGTAGAGTTTGTTGAATGCTGCAAATAATTAGGCATGATCCTCTTTTTTTCTCAGCAATAAAGTGGAGGATTCCATTGACGAGTTTTAATAAGAAGCAAGAATGTTAAGACTTGAAACAATCCCGCCATACACCTCTGAATTTCAATTGGCGTTGTTTTTTAGTAAGATATTAAATCCCTCATATTCATGTAAGGGTTATTGGGTCTAGCTTTTTCTCTCACATTTTACATCTATGACTGATTTCAATGCCAGTAATACCTAGCCAAATCACAAAACAAAAGTTTATATTCTGGTACAAGAGACTTAGAAATCAAGTATTAATTCTTCTTTTTAAATATTGCTAGAATTCTGGTGGTGAAGCTGGGTTGGCTTTGAGATCACTTGGTATTTTTATAATTAGTCTTATTTCTTCAATGTTATTGAATGGCTCAAATCCATCTATTTTATCATAGCTTGATGTTGACACTAGGGTTTTTAGAATTGTCTGTTCAAGTTTAAAATTTTAGATTATAATTTTAATAGCACTCTCATGAATATATGATAACATGTGTCCTTTCGTTCTTTTTACTGGATATTTACATCAAATGTTATTCCTTTTCGGTTTCTATGTCCATCCATCCTCTGCCCTTTCTTCATAAGGTGTTCTCCAAACACCTGTTCTGTATTTTCCCAAAGACAGGGTCCAGTACTTAGCAGGACTAAGGGCTTCTTCCACTGAGCCTACTATTCACATGGTCATTGCTACCATGCAAAGTTGGTTTCAGGATCATGGCATTCTTAGAAGTTAATGATTAGTCCCTTGGGAGCCTCATTGTTTGGTATTGGTTAGAGCCCATGTCAGCCCCTCTCATTCTCTTTAATCCTTTCTAATTTCCAACCAGTAACCTACAACAAGATGGAAGTTTCTCCTGCTAGCACTCTCAATTTTATATATTGACATGCTACAGCTGGTGTTTCTCAGAGACAGTTAGACAGCCCCTGGTCAGTGGTGCACTGGTTTAGCTTCACCAATCTTCAGCCTGGGCAGCTGTGTATTTTCAGTGTGTGTGTGTGTGTGTGTGTGTGTGTGTGTGTGTACTTGTGGATATGTGTGTGCTGTATCCCCAGGGTGTAAGGCAGGCACAGAATAGCCATTCCTTCAGTCCCTAAGCCCAACCATTACCTCAATATCCCCATATGAATATTTTTGTTTTAAGAGAACACATCCACACCGGTCATCCTTCTTCTTGAGCTCCTTGTGGCTTGTAGTACGCACCTCGGGGCACTTGAGCTTTAACACATCCACTATCAACAGTGACACTGTGTGTTTCCTTCAAAGATCAGTACTACTCAGGATTTATCATGCACAATGAATTTACTGCGGAACGCCATGAAGTCATTGTTTTACAGCTTACAGTATCTATTGTTAGATGTCTCACATTTTCTGTAGTCCATTCTCTGTTAGATAAGATCTAAGTCTTTCATATATAAATAAGCCCAGTTATAAACATAGTGACATGTGTCTGTTAAAGGTTACATCTTAAGAGATATACATAGCCATCCTCAGTGCAGTGTCTAATTTTCTGATATCCATGACTGATGGATTTGAGTGGTTAAACAGTCTGCAATCCCATCATTGTCAGGAAGAGCGTTTCTCTTTCACCACATCCCTGCTACATCCGGCTGTCACCTGAGTTTTGATCTTAGCTTATCGATTGGTGGAACCAGGGTTGTTTTGATTTTGCATTTCCTGATGATTAATTATGTTGAACATTTCTTTCAGGGCACTTCTCAGCTATTGACATTCTTACCGGCAAATCTCTTTGTTTAGCCTCACACACGCCATCAGAGTATTTGGCTCTGACCAACCCCATTTCCCTGAGTTCTTTTTGGTTATTTTGACAGCCCCTATCAGATGTAGATCACAAAAGACCTTTCGGTGAATCTGTTGGCTTTGCCGCTTTTGTCCCCAATCTAATATGTCCTTGCCCACAGAAAGCTTTTTGCACAGCCTTGATGCATATCCCCATTTGCTCTATTCTTGATCTTAAAGTGCAGCATAAGCCATTATTGTTCAGAAATTCTCTAAAGTCATGTGATTAAGACTCTTCCTTCAATTTTCCTTATTAGTTTGAGCATATTCAGTTTGATGTAAGTTCTGATCCACGAATTAAACTTTGCGACACGGCAATAAGAATGGAATTATACGCCCTTTTACATGCTGACTCCTCCAGTTAAACCAAGCAGCACCATTTTGCTGAAATCGCTATCTTTTTCCATCGACGGTTTTGGCTCCTTTCTTCAAAATCAAGTGACTATAGGTGTGTTCATTTGCCTTTCAATTTGTCACTGATCTACTTTGCTCGTCTTCTGGTATCACAACACCAAGTAGTTTTAATACTATTGTTTCATAATACTGCTTATATCAGGATGGACTCTGGAAATTTTCATTGCCGAGGCGATTCAAGTATCCGGTTTTTTGTCATTCCAAATGAATTTCGCAAATTTCTTTCTTCCTTCTGCTGAAGAATTAGAGGAGCTGGACTAGATTGCATTCAATCTATAGATTGATTTTATTAAATATTATTTTACTGTATTATAAATCCATTAGATCAGCTAGGTTCTTCCATCTTTCAGATTCCTCAAATTTCTTTTCAGAGACTGAAGTTCACGTACAGATCACCATGGTAGCATTCATACTGGAGGATTTTTGTTACCGAGACCATTGTGAAGGGATGTCATTTCACTAATTTCTTTTCTCAGCCATTTATTCTTTATAAGATAACATCATTTTGGTTAATTTTTTATAGGGTCAAAGTCACTTGCTGAAGTTGTTCATCAGCAGAGATCTCTAGTGAAATTCTTGGATCAATTCCGTTTATACCATCATATCATCTGCAACAGTGATATTTTTACTATGTTTAGGTAAGGGCCTTGAATTTGATCTTTCAAGAATTTAACATGAAGAAAATATTCTTGTCACCATCGAGATGATCATGTTATTTTTTTCTTTTTGAGTTATTTATATTGAAGAAGATCCAGAAATATTAAGCATCTCCCCATGCCTGTGACAGATTAAATAAAACGGTCACCTTGCTGAAAGCACTCCATAGATTCAGTACTTAACTTCAAAATTTAACTTGTTGTTCGTAGAAAATTGAAAGATCAATTTGTACTTTTTTTGAAATTGACAAAAAAAAAATTCCCAGAATCATAAATAGAAACTATCTTTCAACAAGATCTTGGGTAATTCATCCCTGACCTCAAGTAGTATTACAGAACAATGGTGATTTAAAAAAAGCGTGGTATTGGTACATTGACAAGCAACTGGGAATAGAATTGAAGATCCACCCAATGAACCTTATTATCACCCATGGTCACTTGATTTTTTCATAAAGGTACTAAAACCATCATTCCAGGAAAGACAGCATTTCTGGGCTAAATGGTGTTAGTTCAACTGGGAGGTAGAAGAATGCAAATTGACGTATTCTAAACCTGTACAAAAGATCAAGTCCATGGATCTAGATTACATAAAATTGGATACATTGAAACATTAGAAGAGAAAGTATGGTTTCAAACACATTGGTGTTAACAGGGGAAATTTTTCCTGGACAGAACACCAATGGCTTATAGCTTCTAAGATCAAAGAATCACAAATGGGACCTTGGCAAAATTGCAAGCTTCTAGGCAGAAGGACACTATCTATAGGAGCCAAAACAGCACCAAACATATTGGGGAAAAAGATCTTTACCAATTCTAAAATCAGACAGAGGCCTAATATCCATAGCATTAAAGAACTAAGTAGATCTAGAGAATCATATATAAACCTTAAAAAAATGGGCCATGAATCTTTCTTAATACTGTTTATTGTGTCCCACAAGGATGAGAAGGAAAAGACCCAGAAGGAGAGTGCTTTGTAATTTTCAAATAGAAACAATTATTTGCACTTTAAAACATAGGACCTCTCACCATAAATTCTACAAATGACAGTAGACACAAATCAACACAGAAAACCAATTGTATTTCTATACATTTATGTTTACAATACAAGAATTTAATATTTGATTTAAAACAAAAATACATAGAAATTGTTGGCCTTAGCAAAATATTTCTAATAAACAATTGCTGGTAGTGTTACAAACTATCTGTTCTACAATGTCATCTCCGGCTCAAGACATACCAATATTAATCATGGTGCAAATCTTATAGAGAAACCAACCACAGTTGATCGATTGCCCACCATAAGATGTAACCTGGCAGTTCAACTTCGTGACTAAAATCTGAGACCAGGGATGGACCTAGGGAACTTCAGTGGTAAACCTTTCACCAATACATTTCTAAAGAAAAAAAAAAAGTAACAAACGACCTTAATAACATTGGGGATATCTATAGATCACCAATATCAAAAGCAAATTCCTTCTTTTTCAAATTAAATGGAACAAATACAGAGACCCCAGGTAAGACATTAAAGGGTGGGGACCAGAACATTGACCTCAACAAAGCATCCATCAAATCCTCACTCAGTGTTCAAGGCTGAACATCCAGAAGATGAGTGAGGAAAGAGATGAAGAGACAGAGGGGATGGAGGGCAACCGAAACAAGGTCCCAGTCAGTACACTGGTATAATCACATGAACCAAGATAGTATGCAGACTAGTATTCGCACGGTTCAGGCTATATTGTGGCTTCCAGCTCAGCTTTCTTCATTAGGATTCCCTGAGGTGAAATGAGTGGGTTTCTGATTCTCGGTTTCTTTCAACTCTCCTTCTCATCACGTTTCAATAATTCATATTAGCTTGTTTATTTGTTACATTTCATTAGCATCCAGAGGTTCATTTTGTTTTTACGTAAAGAAAGAAAAGAGTAGATTCATATAGGGGGAAGGGGAGGACCTGAGAGGAGTAAAGAGAAAGGAAACTGTAATCAGGATATATTATGTGAGAAAAAAACTACATTCAATGAAAACAAAAAAAATCATCCATGGGAATTATAAATCATGTATGAAATTGTAACTACAAATGACACCAGTAAATGGAGAAATATGTAGAGGCAGGAAGTTAAGGAGTTTGAGGCCAGTGTGGGCTACATCAACATCCAAAGCAGTTTTCTGGCCTGGCCAAAGTGTAACCCTTTCTTTGAAAAACAGAAATAAACCTGTGTGTTTTTAAGAAATTAATAAATAATTAAACTGGTGGGTTTTAATGAAATGGCTCCATAGGCTCATAGTAACACCAATTGAAAAATGTAATTCTCATAGGCCTGCAGACCCAAACAATTAAATTGAAAGGAAATGTAGCCTTCAGCAGCAAGTGTGGCCTGGTTAAGGAAGTGTCCAAGCAGTGGGGCTTGAGGTTTAAATGTCGCGCTTGGTGCCCAGTGTCTGTCTCTATTCCTTGTTGAAAGTCTGCATATCCACACACAGGCATTCTGCCCATGTCTGTGCTGTCATAACCATGATGCTCACAGGCATGAAAGCAAGCAACAGACTAAACTCCCTGACCATGTTTGCCTTAGCAAATGCCTTTAGTGGCTGTGGGTCATGATGTCTCTAATTAGTAACATAGGCTAGGCTAGGCCAGGCTAGCTAAAGCAGGGCCAGGCTAGGCGGTGGGGTGGGGGGAGGCAGGCAGGCAGAACAGGTGTGAGGATAGGATAGGAGACAGTTCAGATGGACAAGACAGGATAGGATGGATAAATTGAAAGTGCAAAGACTGCACCACCAAAACAAACTATTTAAAAATGTGGTGTAACAGAGCCAAAGAATTTCTAAACTGAGGAATATTGTAGCTGAAGAACCATCGAAGAAATGTTCACATCCTTAGTCATCATGAAAATGCAATCAAAATGAAACTGGGAGACCTACCTCACAACTGAAGCCAGAATGAACCAAGATCAAAACTCAGGTGACAGCAGATGGCAAGGATGTGAGAAAAGAGGAACACTCCTCCATTTTTTGTGGGATTGTAAGTTGGTAGAACCACTTGAAACTGTCTAAAGTTCAGAAATTAGAAACATAAATATTCAGAGTCTAGCTATACTACCCTAGACATATACCCAAAAGAATTCAACATATACAAGGATACATAAGCTCCACTATGTTCATGGTGCAGCCTCCTCATGCATAATAGCCAGGTTGAAAAAAGAACCCAGACGCCCCAACAGAGGAGTAACAGACAATGTGGTACATTGCAAGTAATGGAGTACTACTAGCTGTTAAAAACAATGACTTCAAGGAAATTCTAGGCAAATGGATGAATCCAGAAAATATCATCCTGAGAGTAAACCAATCACACACACACACACACACACACACACACACACACACACAAACCCATACATGGTATGAACTGACAAGTGATACATCCCAAAAGCCAGGATACCCACAAATTCCAAAAAAAACCATGAAATCAAGAAAGAAGAAAGCACCAAAGTGGATAAGCTTCAGTCCAGACAGGGGATCAAAATACTCCCAGGAGGAAACACGGAGACAAAATGTGGAGCAGAGACTGAAGGAAAGGCCATCCAGAGACTGCCCCACCTGGGGATCCATCCTATATACAGACACTAAACCCAAACACTATTGAGGATGTCAAGAAGTACTTACTGACAGGAGCCTGGTACAGTTGTCTTCTAAAAGGTTCTGCCAGAGCCTGACAAATACAGAGGCTGATGCTCAGAGCCAACCATTGGACTAAGCATTGTAACCACAAGGATGGGGTTAGAGAAAGGACTGAAGGAGCTGAAGGGGTTTGCAATCCCATAGGAAGAACAACAATATCAACCAACCAGACTCCCCAGAGCTCCCAGGGACTAAACCACCAACCAAAGAGTACACATGGAGGGACCCATGGCTCCAGTAGCATATGTCTCCAGCTGTACGAAGCAGAGGATAACTTTGCTGGGCATCAATGGGAGAGGAGGCCCTTGGTCCTGTGAAGGCTTTGATACTTTCAGTGTGAAATGCCAGCATGAGAGATGCCAGAGAGTGAGGGAGCACCCTCACAAAATCAGAGCAGATATGGGACAGGGCGTTTGCCAGGAGAGCACAAGGAAAGCGGACAACATTTGAAATGTAAATAAATGCATAACTCATTAAACTTCTCTATCGTGAATTCCACAGACATTTGCTGCAGGGTTCCTGAGCTGGATAGAAGACAAATACAATAACAAAAATGGCCAAAATAAACCAAAGGAAGAATGTGTTTATTCTAGCTTATCATCTGTCGTGGAAGAAGTCAGAACAGGAGCTAAAAGCAGGAACCTAGAGACAGAAACTGACGCGGATGCCATGGAGAAGTGTCGCTTGTTGTCCTGGTCCTTATGATTTGTTCACCTACATTTTCTATACCACTCAGAACTAACTACCCAGAGATGGCTTTGCCCACAGTGACCTCACTCCCACATCAATCACATCCAGAAAAGGCAACACAGGCTTTCCCACAGGCCAATCTGGTGAATCTTTCTAAAGTGAGACTCTCCTCTCTCTTTTAGCTTGTGCTCAAGCTGACATAAAATCCAGCCAGTAGAACATTTTTCATTGAAATAGACAAAAATTCTACAACACAAACTCATCATTTAGAAATTCTACATATTTTTTCATATTTTATTAATTTTAGTCATTTACATTTCAAATGTTATTCTCCCCTTCCCAGTTTTCCCTCCACTAGCCTCCTATCCCCTTCCCCCCCCCGCCTCTGAGGGTGCTCTCCCACCTATCCACCCACTTCTGTCTCAGCACCCTAGTATTCCCCTACCCTGGGTCATTGCACCTCCACACAACTAAGGGGCTCTCCTCCCAGTGATGCCAGATAAGGCTCCTCTCCTACATATCCAGCTGGAGTCATGGGTCCCCCCATTTGTACTCATTGGTTGGTGGTTTAGTCCCTGGGAGCTCTGGGGGATCTGGTTGATTGATATTGTTGTTCTTCTTTTGGGGTTGCAAACCCCTTTTGTTAGTCCTTGACCTAACTTCTCCATTCGGGTTCCTGTGCTCAGTCTGATGTTTAGCTGCACATATCCTCATCTGTATTAGTCAGATTCTGGCAGAGCCTCTCAGGGGACAGCTACACCAGGCTCCTGTCAGTAACCACTTCTTGGCCATATGGTATTTAACTTCCTGTGCTTGATTTATTTAACTTAATATAATCTCCCAGGTTAACCCATGTAGTCACAGATGAAAGGATTCCCTTCCTTTTAGAGACCGATTGAACAGTATTCTGTTTTTTTATATGTGTATATATTTCATACCTTTAACTTATTTATCTATTGATAAGCTCTTAAGTGACTGTCTTGGCTACTGTGAATGCTCTAGAGAGCATGGCAGTACAATTATCTCTGTAACATACTGATGCCCTTTCTTTTGTGTATATACCTAACGGCTGATGTATGTTTCAGGGGTAACATTGTTAGCCTCTGAGCTTGATACCTGAGTTTAATCCCTGTGATCCACCTGGTCATACAGGTTCCAACTCTTTAATTGAAAGTTGAGTTTTATTTTTGGTCTCTCATATCCTGTGGGATGCACTCCACACACATATATATATGCAAAGCTTAAAGACACAAACACAACAAATGTTTAAAAACAGGTCAAATTGTTTTTAAATAAGAAAAATGTATTCTTAAAGTAAAAGTAGATATACAGCCAGAGGTGAAATTGTGCAATCTTATGGTAGTTTTTATTTGAATTCTTGGGGAACTTTCATACATTTTCCATAATGTAGTAACAATTTATATTTCTATTAATAATGTAGCATTGTGCCTTTTAGTCATATCTTTGCTGTAACTTGTCTTTCATCCTTTTGAGAATAGCTATTATAACTTGAGTAAGTATAACCTCACTCAAATACTCAAGTTATAATAGCTATTCTCAAAAAGATACATTATTCTGGGTTTAATTCAAATTTCTTTGATTATTAGTGATACTGAGCACTGCAGAGATTGAAATATCTGCCTCTGGATACTTCCCCGAAGCTACCCTGTAAGAAAAGTAATTTTCTCTCCTAGAAGATCAATGTCTACATGGAGTATGAGAAGTTAGCACCAACTGCCAGACATTTGGCTAAAATACTCCTGTCCTGTCAACCTTTCATTCCAATGATGCTTCAGGAGTGAGTTCAAGCAAGACCAGCTGAATAACCCAACAGATTCATCCAAGAAAGATAAACAAATGTCATCTTATGCCAAAAATAAAAGAGAGTTCCATTATTTGTTCTGCTGTTTCTTTTATGAGGGAATCCAAGTGAATTAGTTGTCTTTTTCTAAAGTCCATTGGGATTTGGCTCATTAATATCAACCCAGACAGCTTGTCAACAAAGAGTGTGTGTTCTACATATAATTGTTGGTGGTTTTTGCTCTTTTCCCTTAAGGAACAACTGGAAAACATGGATAGCTATTTAGGCTGCTATTGCTACTCACATAATTTTAAACATTCAATAAAACAGCTGCCAGTGTTCCAAACAGCTGCCTGTGTGCAGAGTCTGGAAAAGAGTGTCTATCTTATGCAAAGTGTGTTTAACTGGAGAATTCTTAGAGAACTGTGCTGGGGTGTGTAAGACATGCTTTCAAGACGATGTGCCATAAGCCATTAACAGCTGTTTTAGCTGCAGTGTTTGTTGCACCATGTGAGAGAGGAAGAGAAAGAGTGTCTGGACAGAGGAGGGGCAGCTTCCGTTGAAGTTATACGATTTCTGGATTATATTTGTTTGAAAGATTGTCTTAGTTAACATTTCCGCCCCTAACTTTTTGAAAAAAAGGAGTTCCTGAGGCAAAACATTGTATGGCTGCCAACTGTCTACCATAGGTATCCTTTTTAGATATTTAAGTTTCATGTAATAGTTTTTTTTTAAATCCTAAATCGTTATTTCCCAGTTGAAATGAAGAGAACAATATGCTCTGGTAAACAACCAAAGTCTTCATGGTTTATTCTTTGACACTGTTGTCTTCCCCTATCAGTTATTGTCTTATAGCTAAACACACATACACATGCAGTGACTCAATGCCACTCTTGTTCTTTGAGATGTTGCTGCACATAATTTATAAAGGATAAAGAAATTAAGGATGAAACCATAAGGTGAATTTCTAGAATTTCTTTCTACCTTGATTCCCAGTAATCAAAATCCATCACAAAATTTGCTCATCCAAAGAGCAATTTATATGGAAAACAGAAAAATTAATGGCCTTATCTTTTCCAGAATTATCCTTATTTATTTCTAGAAATTTATCTATAGCCACTCTTTCATAAATCCACAATTTAGGTGTTCCTACTCCCACCTATTTAGCCAATGCATTTATTTTTTGTTTTTTTCTTATGTGGCCTCAAAAGAAAAATGTATCATGAACTGGACCAAGAATTTGGGAAGTAATAGGCGAAATATAAACTTCAGTTTAAGTTCATTTTTATCAACTACAGCATGTCTGTAATTTGGTTTTGCAAACATAACTGACAGTGAAGTATGTAGAGTGGCCTCATTTAAGATTTATTAATATGATCCTTCAAGTTGCCTGCAGCCAAGTACACTTCTCTATGGTCAAATAATTCTCCCATTATGTATTACGATTATGACATTTGTTGCTCCCTGATCCAAAGTTTGTATTTCTTCTCATAATTTATTTGATGATCTGACTTCTTTATTCCATTCACAAACCATCAGAATGTTCTCCATATTTTAATCTGCCATTTTTCAGTTCATATGCATACACTCTAGGTATAGCCACAATTTCCTGGTTACATATAACAATTAAAATCCCATATCATCATTTAAATATGATGCTTTGTAACTATCTCCCTTTTCTCCCCCTACTGTTTATTTTTATTGTTTTTTCATTAACATACAAACATGCCAGAATGTTCCAATC
This sequence comes from Rattus rattus, assembly GCF_011064425.1. Classification (NCBI taxonomy): domain Eukaryota; kingdom Metazoa; phylum Chordata; class Mammalia; order Rodentia; family Muridae; genus Rattus; species Rattus rattus. The sequence continues at coordinate 36,201,619 of NC_046172.1, forward strand.
TTAAATGATTCTTTTTCTATTAATATCATCCAAAACTGATTATTTTGTATCATGATAAAAATCTTTGGAAATGAACTTTAAGCAATCATTCTTCCCTCAAGCTATTCCTTGAATATACCACAATGTGGGTGTGGAAAGGAGAAGAGAAAGAGAGAAAAGGGAACGTGCACACACAGAGGAGAAGAGAAGGAGGATCTGGTTTTATATAATTAATTTTATACAAAATTTGGACCATTAGGTCTTCATTTTGCCTAATCCAATGAAAAATTTCCATTTCATACCCCTGGAACAGCCAATACCATTCAGCAAAGTTGGTTATTCCCCATTCCACCTCCACGAAGTGCTGTTTCACTTGGTTTTAAAGTTAGCCTTTCATTTCCCATTGTTGCTTTGGAATCTCCTGCTTTTTTCCCCCCCATGCTTCTATACATTACAATGTTCAAGATTCGTCCTGAACACTTCTTTTGTCTAGCTCCTGTCCTCAGGTGACTTCACTTTTTAAACACAATATAAACATGTTGGTGAATGTTTCAGCTGTGTATTATTTAATAGCTCATTTTTTAGTTCCAATAGAGACCTAAAAAAGCATGATGAAAGTTAAAACTCCCATTTTCTCCCCCTCAAGCTCACTCCTTTTTCAGCACTTCCTATTTTAATAAAATGGGTAATGCTATTTGTATATTAGCTAAAAGTCATAAAATTTTGAAAACCCATACTAATTTCCCATAATGTGTACAACAGCTTTTATCCCCACTAACAGTGAATAAATATTTCTCTTTTTCACATTCTCACCCAAAAAATTCATTGTAACTTTAAAAATCTTAGCCATTGTGACTGGGATAAAAACAAATCTCAAAGTAGTTTTTTAATCTGCATTTTTTGATGATGGATAAGAGGGAGGTCCTTAGCCTTGTGAAGTCTCAATGCCCTCAGCGTATGGGACTGCCAGGGCAGCGCAGGCATGGACCCAGGTTGAGTGGGGGAGCTCCCTTGTAGAAGCAGGGGGAAGGGACGATAGGATAGAAGTTTGCAGAGAAGAAACTAGGAAAGGGATAACATTTGAAATAAATAAATAAAACATCCATTAAAATAAATAAAATGAATTCACAATAATCAAAATATAAAATGCTACGGAAATTTTTGAAGTATCCTCAGTAATTTCTATTTCTTCTTTTTAAGAATTCTTCTTTCCTCCAAACCCCAATTTTTTAACTGATTTATTCCTTTTCTTTGTGTTTAGTGTTTTTAAAAGTATTTTTTTATTGACTGTTTCCGTTAATCTCAACAAACCTTGCCTGTCATATGGATGTCGGTTTCAGATTTTCTCATTATTTAAGCTGTCTTTCACTCAAACTAATGCATTTTTATCCCTTTCATTTTTTAATTCTACCAGGTCCCATTGTCTTAATTCCTGTACTATGGAGGTTTTTCAGAAAGATTTTTCTTGTGCTTATAAAGTTAAAGTTTATTTCTACTTTTCCTCTAACATAATCTGAATATCAAGTCTCATGTTAAAGTCCTTGATCCATTTACCCATGAAGAAGTGGCTGGTTTTTTTGAAGCGTAAGTTGTCCATTTGACCAGTATCATTTATTGAATGATATCTCATCTTCAATGATAATTTTTGCTTTGTCAAAATCAGGGTGACCTATCTTCCTGTATTTATTTCATGTCCTGGATTCTGGCCTCCACTGATTGATGATATTTGTTTTTGTGCAGTTCTATACTGTTTTTATTAGTGTAGCTTTAGAATATTCCTTGAAATAAGAAGAAGACCTTTTAGTATTGTTTTGACTTGTGTGTGTGTGTGTGTGTGTGTGTGTGTGTGTGTGTGTGTTTCTGAATATAATGAAATGTAAACTATTTTTCAATTCATATGAAGAATTGCATTATAATTGTGATGTGATTGACATTTCATTGAATGAGTAGATCGCTTTTTTGTAGGATAGGTATTTTCATAATATTAATCTTATCCTCCCATGAGTAATCCATCTCTGGTGTGCTTCTTCAGTTTTCTTTCTTTAGTGTCTTAAAGTTTTAATTGTATAAACCTTTCACTTCTTTAATTAGATTTATTCCAAGGTTTATTTAAGACTGTAATAAGTGGTATTGTCTCCTAATTTCTTTATCAGTGTGTTAGCCATTAGTACATAGGAAGGACACTTATTTTCATTTGTTAATTCTGAATGCTGCTATTTTGCTGAATGTATTTATTAGCTGACGGAATTTTTTGATGGAGTCTTTGAGTTTTTTTATAGAGAGAATCAGCTTATCTGCAAGTAACAATAACTTAATTATTTCTTTCCTACTTATGTCCCCTTTAACCCCTCTTATTGGTATAAGACTTCAAGCAATATATTGAACAAAGAAGGACTGGACATCCTCATATTGGTCCTGATTTTAGTGTCGTATTTCTCAACCATCCTAATACGGTTCTTCATGTTCTGGTGATGCCCCTAACCATAGAATTATTTTGTAGGTTATTTTGTAATAACTGTAGTTATTAATCATAATATAAATATCTGATTCTGATATGTGACCCCAATGAGTTGAGACCCACTGGTTGAGAACCACTGTTTAAGTGGAGTTGCTTTGCATTTTTCTCCATTTTGCATGATGTTGATTGTAGGCTTGTTGTATAGTTCATTATGCTGAAAAGTGTACTCTGCATCCCTATGTTTTCCAGGACTTTTATCATAAAGGATAAATTCAGAGCTTTGTCAAAAGACTTTTTTCTGTATCAAATAAGTTAATCTTACAGTTTCTGTCATTGAGCCTATTTATATAGTAGATTACATTTTATTGATTTATGCATTTTGAGCTATCAGTGTCTCTCTGGGTTGAAGCTGAGCCAATTATGGTAGAAAATTTTTCTTACATGTTCTTGAATTTGGTTTGCAAATATTTTCCTGAGAAATTTTATATCTATGCTCATCAGTGAGATTGGCTTATAATTTGCCCCTTTTGGAGGTCTTTGACACTTTGGCATCAGAAAGAATTTTGAAGTGTACCTTTTTTTCCCTATTTTATAGAATAATTTGAAGAATATTACTGTTCTACCATGAAAGTCTAGTTGGATTTTGTGCTAAATCCATTTGTCCCTGGGCTTTTTGAAATTGGGAGATTTTATGTTTCTACTTCTATAACATTGGTTGTTGGAGGTTTATTAATATTAAATACTGTGTGATGACTGTTCATAGTTCAAGTTGACTATATCTATAACTAATTAAAATTCAAAACACATAGGCATAGCTGTGAGGACCATTTGCTTAATTTCAAAGTAGGGAGATTGTTTCTAAACCTGATTGTGAGCAAGAAGTCTCACTTTTAATCTGAGCTAGAACTTTTATCAAGCCTATATAAGAACATGAAAGAAGGAAGATTTTGGTTTTTTAAGCCTATTGGTCCATGACTTACTAGCAAGTCCATATCTTCACTAGTTGTTTCTTCAGTATTCCCTTATCCTGAAGACCAGCTGAGGATATATCAGTCTTGTGGACTGAGTCATGACTAGATTCTTCAACTGTGCATTCACAACCAGCTATTTTTGGATTAGTACCCTTTAAGGCATTCTAATAAATCCTTTCTACTGCATACAGAGAGAAAATTTATTCTATACATTTTCGTTTACTCAGAGAATTCTGATAAACCTATACCGCATCTTGACTTAACTTCAGTATGGCATATGAATCTAGAAATCCATCCAGTGCCATATAGGTTTGTCAGAATTCCCATAGTTAAAGAGAAGCAGAATAAAAGAGTTTAGACCACTATCCAGCGTACACCCTGTACTTAGTTGGGGTTTTTACTGCTGTGAACAGACACCATAGCCAAGGCAACTCTTATAAAAGACAACATTTAATTGAGGCTGGTTTACAGCTTCAGAGGTTCAGTCCATTACCATCAAGGCAGGAAAGCATGGCAGCATCCAGGCAGACATGGGGCTGGAGAAGCAGAGAGTTCACATCTTGTTCTGAAAGAAAACAGGGAAGACTATTTTTTAGAATAGCTAGGAGAAGGGTTCAAAGTCCACAGTGACACACTTCCTCCAAGGCTATTCCTAGGCCAAACATATTCAAAATACCTGAGCACACACGAATAATACAAAGGTAAATGCAGTCAAAGAAGATACAAGAATTAAATTAATATAATTAATTTAATTTCATTGAATATGATGCCCTTTCTTTTTAACAAATAAATAAAATTTTTTATTAAATCAGAGTGGCTAACTTTGAAATTGACCAAGGCTAAATTAGCCAGATAAATATTTCTTTTTTTCAAAAGATTTATTTATTTATTTATTTATTTATTTATTTATTTATTTATTTTTTATTAACATTATTTCTTATATACACCTTTGAGGTGTTATTCCCTTTTCCCGGTTTCGAACCAACATCCCTAATCCCTCCCCTCCTTCTTTATGGGTGTTCCCCTCCCATCCTCCCCCCCTTGCCGCCTCCCCCAACAATCTAGTTCACTGGGGGTTCATTTTTAGCAGGACCCAGGGCTTCCCCTTCCACTGGTGCTCTTACTAGGATATTCATTGCTACCTATGAGGTCAGAGTCCAGGGTCAGTCCATGTATAGTCTTTAGGTAGTGGCTTAGTCCCTGAAAGCTCTGGTTGCTTGGCATTGTTGTACATATGGGGTCTCGAGCCCCTTCAAGCTCTTCCAGTTCTTTCTCTGATTCCTTCAACGGGGGTCCTATTCTCAATTCAGTGGTTTGCTGCTGGCATACGCCTCTGTGTTTGCTGTATTCTGGCTGTGTCTCTCGGGAGAGATCTACATCCGGCTCCTGTCGGCCTGCACTTCTTTGCCCTTTCATTTGGACCATACATATTCAGGATTGAGAGTTCATCTTGGTGGATTTTTCCTTTTATGAATATGAAGTGTCCTTCCTCATCTTTTGATAGAATGGCTGGGTCAGCTTGCTTCTTGGACCATTTGATTGGAAAGTTCTTTTCAACCTTTTACTCTGAGAGGTAATGTCTGTCTTTGTCTCGAGATATGTTTCCTATATGCAGCAAAAATGCTGGGTCCTCTTTCTGTATCCAGTCTGTTAGTCTATGTCTTTTTATTTATTGGAGGAATTGGAGTCCAATGACATTAAGAGATGACAAGGAATAATAGTTGTTGTTTCCTGTTATTTTTGTTGTTAGGGTGGAATTATGTTTGTGTGTCTCTTCTTTTTGATTTTGTTGCAAGAAGATTAATTTCTTGCATTTTCTAGTGCAGTTTCCTCCTTGAGTTGGAGTTTTCCATCTATTATCCTTTTGGGCTGGATTTGGCAGACATTTGTAAAATTTGGTTTTGTCTGGAATATCTTTGTTCTCCATCTGTATGTTAATTAGAGAGTTTTGCTGGATATAGGAGCATGGGCTATTGTATTTGTGTTCTCATGGGGTCTGTATGAAATCTGTCAGGATCTTCTGTTTCATAGTCTCTGGCTATAGTCTGGTATAATTCTGATAGGTCTGTGTTTGCCTGTTACTTACCATTTCCCCTACTGCTTTTAATATTCTTTCTTTGTTTTGTGTTTTGCAGTGTGTTTTGACTATTATGTGACAGGAGGAATTTCTTTTCTGGTCCAATCTATTTGAGTTCTATAGGCTTCTTGCATGTTTATGGGCATCTCTATCTTTAGGTTAGGGAAGTTTTCTTCTATAATATTTGAAGATATTTGCTGTCCCTTTTGTTGGGGAGTCTTTGCTCTCTTCTATACCTATTATCCTTAGGTTTTGCTCTTCTCGTGTGTCCTGGATCTCCTGGATGTTTTGGGTTAGGAGCTTTTTCACTTTGCATTTTCTTTTTACTGTTATGTCAATGTTTTTCTTTGGTATCTTCTGCACCTGAGATTCTCTCTTCTATATCTTGTATTCTGCTGGTAGTGCTTGCTCCTTGACTTAGATCTCTCTCTCTCTTAGGTTTTCTATCTCCAGGGTTGTCGCCTTTGATTATTACTTTATTGTTTCTATTTCCATTTTAGATTCTGAATGGCTTTGTTCAATTCCTTCACCTGTTTGTTTGATTTTTGTGTTTCTTGCTTTTAAGGGTTCCACCTATTTTATCTGTTGTTCTGTATTTCTTTAAGGGAGTTATTTATGTCTTTTTCTTAAAGTCCTCTAACATCTTCATGCATTGTGATTTTTAAATCAAATTCTTATCCAGTGTGTTAGGGTATCCAGGGCTTGCTGTGGTGCAGGGAACTGGGTTCTAATGATGCCAAATGGCCTTGGTTTCTGTTGCTTAGGTTCTTGCCCTTGCCTCTCACCATCTGTTTACCTCTGGTGTTGCTGTTTCTGACAGTGGCTTGACCCTCCTGTAAGCCTGTATGTCAGTACTACTGAGAGACCAGCTCTCTCCCTGCGTGATCTGGGTACAGACAGCTGTGCCACAGGGTCAGCTCCAGGGCATGATACAGAAATCAGAAAGATCCTGTCCCAGACTGCTCTTTAATCCCCTGTGTCCTGAGGGCTCTGGGCAGGTCCCTTGGACCAGAAGTCCATGGTCTTACCTGTGCTCAGGTATGTCAGCATTCCTGGAAGACCAGCTTTCCCAGCAGGTACAGGAGCTGTGGCACTGACCAGCTCCAGGCACAGGCAGAAATTGGAAGGATCATGTCCCCGACTCCTCAGTTCCTGTGTCCAGAGGGGCTCCATGAGGCTCCTCTTGAGACAGGAATGTGAGCAGAAAATGGTGGTCTCACCTGTGCCTCCAGTGTGTCAGCACTTCTGAGAAACCAGCTTTCTCCCTGTGGGATTCATGAACAACAGCTGGGGACAGGATCTGCTCCTGGAGCAGGCAGAAATCAGAAGCTCTCCAACCCATCTGTTCTTCTTTCTCCCTTCTTCCCTCTTCTGCTTTTCAAAAACTCTGCCCCACCTTTCTTTTTCATACGCCCTATCATAGGCCTTTGCCTTATTTGGCCTGCCTCACCTGCATATTGACATCAATCCACATTGGGGGCATAGTTAAATATATTTTAGTTCTATAAGCAAAGCTTCTAGGTCATTCTTTACAAAGTTTTATTAGTCTTTTAAGTCAGAGATTACTTTTCCACAGACAAATTGAGAGTTTTTTTTTTTTTTACTCAATTCAAAAACTTACGCCCTGTTTTTACTTCACAATTGAAAACTTAGGCTAACATATATGAACTTTTAGTCTAAAATGCATCCATACAATTTTCCCACAGTGCCCTGATAGTAGATGATAAAATGATTGACATGACCAGAAATTAGTGTGATGTCATTATTTTTTGATTATGTTCATGCATGTATGGCATCTGAAGTTATATGTGACATAGATATGCTATAATTTTTTGAATAAACTGCTCCCTAATTCACAGAATTGAGTTGTATATGTCAGAATTTCATATTGTTTCTCAAAGGTCATTGATTCCCCAATGTTTAATCATCCAAAACCAGATGGACTGTCTCCACTCACAGAGAAATAAACTAAAATTTACTCATAGAATACCTTGTCCTATTTTTAAAAATCATCTTTAAGCTTCCATCAGACTTTATATGGATTCAATATGACTATAAAATGATAAGGATATTTACAAACTATAAACTAGAAATTGCATAATTTAACAAGTTAGTCATTGCTTTTTTGCTCTTTTTAGCATTTAATTTTAAAAAGATATTTTTATATCTTATATTCATATCAATAGTTAATCATAATTATCTTAGACGGGGAGATAATGCTCCTTCCAGAATTTCACAGGACATACATTTAAAGTGCCTAGTGTCAGAGATAGGATACCCCATTTGAGTTATTGGCCAGAGGTGTCCCAACAACTCATAAAACAATATGTGTTGCTGTCATTTTGGATGGCCCATTAGAACTTGATGATAGGACCCATTGTTGAAGAAACTAAACCCTTTGCTCATGGGGATATGGAGAAATCAAGTTGATATTGACCAGGAAGTTTATTTACTATTATCAGATAGATTTTGTAGTGCTGGAGGTGTTATATTGACTATTGGAGGAAATAGTCATCAACAGTCTTACACAGCCATGACCCTATGAGCTACAACAATAACCAGTGTATATTCCCATGGATATATTGACACCAATATTATGAGAATAACCAATCTCTTTCTCATTGGATTTAAGATCCACAGAATAGGATGATATAGATTCCTGGTCCTAGAAATCTGGCCAAGAAACCATGGATAGGGGCTAAATAAGTCCAGCTGGTGAACCTACTACTACTATATACTGACATAGTACAAACTCCCCTCTAAATTCATATCTTGTTACTTATAGATTAGTGCATCTCTCAGATCTTATCAAAAGAAATGTACAATTGGTTTAGGGGTACTGAGAAAGATGTCTTTGTTTTCCTCAGCCAAAATGGGACATACACTTTCTGCAAAAGGCTTGGGGACCATTGTGAGAATAGGATAAAAGAAATGTAAGAAACCAGAGGTGGGAAAGACCACTTAAAAACAAGACTTGGTTTGATCAATCCAATGACCATTCTACCATATATAATGGTAAGGTGCTCACAAGCCCCAACCCCTAACTGAAGATCTATTGCAAATAGATTGCATCTGGAAGGAAAGACTGCTTCTTTAAAGATAAGGCCTTTGGTAGGTTGACTGTGCTCCAGTGGATAGCCCAACACTCATGAATAGAGGGCACACAAATTGGACTCAGTGAGTTACTGAAAAAATAAAATAAAAACAGACACAAGTTTTGAGAGCGGGTAGAAATGTGGAGGATGGCTCTGTGAGGGCTTAGGAGCAGGAAGAATGACAGGGTAAACATAATCAAAATACATTCTATTAAAATATTTTTAAAATTAATTTTATACATATACATATATATATATTTAACATTATCTCATTGGGAATGTAAATTTTAAAATTAATATATTTCTTTTCTGAGTATATGTACTTATTTAAGAGTGTAATAAATCAGGTTTGTTTTATTTTGCTTTAAACAGTAAAACTGTGAATATGATGCTAGAGCTTACTTCTTATGTAGTAACAGTAATTTGTTATAATAGATAGCATTTCAGACTAATGAATTACTTTTCAAGGTTCTTGAGTGATTAAGAATACTGTATACGGCTGGAGTGATTAAGAAAGGTATATCAGGACTGGAGAGATGGCTTAGCAGTTAAGAGCACTGACTTCAGAGGTCCTGAGTTCAATTCCCAGCAACCATATGGTGAATTCCCACATTCTGTAATGGGATCTGATGTTCTCTTCTGGTATGGTTGAAGATAGCTACAGTGTAATCATGTACATAAAATAAAGAACTCTTTTTAAAAGAAAGAGAAAGGTGTATAGATGGTTGTTGTTGAAACATCTTCTAAGTCAGTGATTTATTGTTGTAAAGAGATAGAGATACCATGACCACGACTACTCGTATAGAGGAAAGCACAGAATTGGGACTTGCTTACAGTTTTAGAAATATAGTCCAATGTTATCATGACAAGGGAGCATGGCAGCACACACATATATAGTGCTGGAAAAGTGGTTGAGAGTTCTACATATGGATCTACAGGCATCAGGAGAGAGAGACTATGGGTTTGGAATGTGCTTTTTGAAACTCTCAAAGCCCACTCCCAGTGACACACTTCTTTTTAAAAGGCCAGACCTCTAATCCTTCAGAACAGCCTCTTAAGACTAAAGTATTCAAATCTATGAGCCTGCTGGGGCCACTCTCATTCAAACCACCACATATTTTGTCCATGTCAAATTAGGGGAAGCTGTGAATTAAATATACTTTTACTGAGCATCCAAGTCAATCTTTGTTTGCAGAATAGGAAAACCATCCTTTATAGCCAATACTGCAAAACAGCAATATTTCCTGAAGCCTGGAATTTCAATCTTGGTGGCATATATCCTACCCTTGTTCCATTGTTTCAATTAATTTGGGTGGTTTATTTTTCCATTTGGAGGAAATAAAGGAATCTCAAATGAAATGAGCTTCCTCACACTTTTGCCCTATTATTTTACATTTAGTAATTATAAAAAATCATCATGACAACCCACATTTCAGAAATATAAAGATTCAGGGTTATAAAGAACAACATATCTGCTTTAGTTTACATGGGAGTAAGCAATACAGAACACATTATGCAACCAAATGTATATACAATCCTATCTATGCAAAATTGGCACCTTGTGATCCTGGTTTGTATCATTCTAAGGCTAACACCATATACTCAGCGCATTATTTTTCAAGTTATAGTCACCCCAATTACAATAGCTTCAAAAAGACTTAGAAAGAAAACCAATGATGTGAAAATTTCTTACATTAAAATTATAAAACGTTAGTGAAAATAATTGTTAAACACAGGAATAGAAATTACTTTGTATTTATGAATTGAATAATGTGCCTAAAAGGTCCACATAACTCAAAATGATATATATATTCAATGCCATATATGTAAAAATTTCAATGAAATATTTGTAGAAATAGGAAAGGTCCTGGATATGTGCAGCAAAGCACAAAATACCCAGAAAAAAAGTTAAGCCAATCTTTTTTGTTGTGAGCCCCTAGCCTTTAACGGCTGAGCCATCTCTCAGCCCCAAGCCAATCTTTTAATTATTATTAAATCTTTTTTTTACAGTCCAGTCATTATCCCCTCACAGTCTGCCCTTCCATAGTACCTTTATCCCATTCATCCTCCCTACTTCTCCAAAAGGATGTTCCACCCCCTCCACCAGACCTCCCCTCCCCTGGGCCTCAGGTCTCCTGAGGTTACATCTTCTCTCACAGAGGTCAGACCCAGCAGTCCTCTGCTGTATATGTATTGGGGGCCTCATCTCAACTTGTCTATGGTGCCTGGTTGGTGGCTCAATATCTGAGAGAGATCTTGGGGGTTCAAGGTTAGTTGAGATTGCTGGTCTTCCCTATGGGGTTGCTCTACTCCTCAGCTTCTTATAGACTTTATCAAATTCTTCCAAGGGGTCCCCAGTTTCTGTTCATTGGTTGGGTGTGTGTCCATCTGGACCCTTTCAGGTGCTTGTTGGGGCCTCTCAGAGGACAGTCATGCACGCTCTTGTCTATAAGCACACCATAGTATCGGCAATAGCATCAAGCTTTTGAGGCCTCCAAGCTGGGCTGGTCACTGGACCAACTTTCCTCAGTCTCTTCTCCATTCTTGTCACTGTAGTTCTTTTTAAACAAGAACAATTCTGAGCCAGAGTTTTTGATTATGTGATGGCAACTCCATCTCTCTATTTGATACCCTGTCTTTCACTTGAGGTGAACTCTCCAAATTCACTCTCCCCACTGTTGGCCATTTCTTCCCAAGGTTCCTCCTTTGAGTCCTGAGACTCTCTCAACTCCCAGTCTTTGGTGTGTTCTAGAGCACTCCCCCCCATCTCCTACCTCCTGGGGTTGCCTGTTTACATTCTCTGCTGGCTTCATTCTTATCCCCTCAATTACCTGATCATGTTCCCATTTCCTTCCCTGTCTCCTTACCCACCTAGGTCCCTGCCTCCCTCTGTCCCCTGTGATTGCTTTCTTCTCCCACCCAAGTGGGATTAGAGGTATTCTTATATAAGGTCCTTCTTCTTGTTAATCTTCTTGGGTTCTGTGGATTATATTCTGGGAATTATGTACTTTTTTTGGTTAATATCCCGTTATTAGCGAGTAACATACCATTCATGTCCTTTTTGGGTCTTAATTACACCTCCTCAGGATGAAATTTCTAGTTCCACCCATTTGTCTGCAAAACTCAGGATGTCCTCATTCTTAGTAGCTGAATAGTATTCCATTGTGTAAGTGAACCACATTTTCTGTGCCCAATCTTCAATTGTGGGACATCTTGGCTGTTTCCAGCTTCTGGTTGTCACAATTAAGACTGCTATGAACATAATGGAGAATGTTTTTTAAATGGGTATATATGCTCAAGAGAGGTATAGGTGATCTTCAGGTAGACCTATTTCCAGTTTTCTGTGGAACCTCAAGATTGATTTCCAGAGTGGTTGTGCAAGTTTGCAATCCACCAACAGTCTAGGTGTTCCTCTTTCTCCGGTGATCCATTAACACGTGCCGTCACTGGGAGGTTTTGATCTAGCCAGTCTGATTGGTGTAAGCTGGAATCTCAGGGTTGTTTTGATTTACATTTCTCTGATCACTAAGCAATTTGAACATTTCTTTATGTGCTTCTTGGCCATTCACGATTTCTCTGTGTGAATTCTCTGTTTAGTTCTATACCCCATTTTTCAATTGGGTTATTTGGTTGTTTTGGAGGTTAGTTTCTTGAGTCCTTTAATAATTTTAGATATTAGCATATATCTAAAATTAGCATCATGTATTGGATGTGAGGTTAGTGAAGATTTTTTCCCATTCTCTAGGCTGCCCTTTTGTCCTATTGACACTCCCATTTATTGAAGATGCTTTCTCTTCTCCATTATGTACTTTTGTCTTTCTGTCATAAGTCAAGTGTCCATAAATGTGTGGTTTTGCTTCTGGGTCTTCAGTTCCATTCCATTGATCAACCTGTCTGTCTCTGTACCAATATGATGCCCTTTTTATCCTTACTGCTCTGTAGTATATTTTGAGGTCAGGGATGGTGATTTCCCCAGTTCTTTAATTGTTAAGAATTGTTTTCATTATCCTGAGTATTTTTGTATTTCCATATGAAAGTAAGACTTGCTCTTTCCATGACTTTGAAAATTGGAATGTCTTTGTGCTGGAATTTTGATAGAGCTTGCATTGAAATTTTAGATTGCTTTTGGTAGGATGGCCATTTTTATTATGTTAATTTTACCAATTCATGAGCATGAGAGATCTCTCCATTTTCTGAGATCTTCTTTGATTTCTTTCTTGAAAAACTTAAAAGTTCTTGTCATACAGATCTACTTGTTTGGTTAGAGTTACCTCAAGATATTTTATATTGGCAGTTGCAGCCAGAATTAAAGACCAGGCTGAAGGGGACAGTGGTCAACAGTTAGCGTACCTCCATTGCAATCAAGCCTGATGGGGTCCAGCGGAGGCTTGTGGGAAAGATCATCAAGCAATTTGAACAGAAGGGGAAGGGTTTCGGCCTTGTTGGTTTGAAATTTATGCAGTCTTCAGAGGATCTTCTAAAGGAGCACTACATTGACCTGAATGACGGTCCCTTATTTACTGGCCTGGTGATGTACATACATTCAGGTCCAGTGGTTGCTATGGTCTGGGAGGGACTGAAAGTTGTGAAGACAGGCCAGGTGATGCTTGGAGAGACCAACCCCGCAGACTCTAAGCCTGGGACCATACGAGGAGACTTTTGTATCCAAGTTGGCAGGAACATCATTCATGGCAGCGATTCTGTGGAGAACACGGAGAAGGAGATCAGTTTGTGGTTTCAGCCCAAGGAGTTGGTGGACTACAAGAGCTGTGTGCAGAACTTGATCTATGAGTGACAGGAGAACCCCTGCTTATTTTCTGCCTACTGAGCCTGGATCTCACAGGCAGGGGACCAGCAACTCTAGATATTTCTGGAACTTCTTTGAACTGGAAGAAACCTCTGGGAGCTGTGACTCCCTGTACAGTGTTAAGTGCCACTGGTACATTAAAATGTTTCATCTGTTTAAAAAATGTGATTTATACTATTTGTGACTATTGTGAAAGGTATGGTTTCCCTAATTTCTTTCTCAGCCCAGTTATCATTGGTATAAAGAAAGGCTACTGATCTGTTTGCCTTTATTTTATATCCAATCACTTTGCTAAAGTTCTTTTATCAGCTATAGAAGGACTCTGGTAGAATTTTTGGGGTTGCTTATGTATACTATCATATCATCTGCAAATAGTGATACCTTGACTTCTTTGTCAATTGTATCCCTTGATCTCCTTTTTGTTGTCTCATTGTTCTTGCTAGAACTTGAATAGTATATTGAATAGATGTAGGGGAGAGTGGGCATTGTTCCTGATTTTTAGTGGATTGCTTCAAGTAACTCTCCATTTAATTTGATATTTCCTGTTAGTTTGCTGTATTTGCTTTTTATTATGTTTAGACATGGGCCTTGAATTCCCAATATCTCAATACTTTTAACATGAAGGGGTATTATATTTTTGTCAAATGCTTTTCAACATCTAATGAGATGATCTTATGATATTTTTCTTTGTGTTTGTTTATATAGCAGATTACAGTAATGAATTCTGTACATTGAACTAACCTCACATCTCTGGGATGATGCCGACTTGATCATGGTGAATGATGATTTTGATGTGTTTTTGGATTCTGTTTGCAAGAATTCTATTGAGTAATTTTGCATTGATATTCATAAGTGAAATTGGTCTGAAGTTCTCCTTTTTGTTGGGTCCTTATGTGGTTTATGTATCAGAGTAATTGTAGCTTCATAGAATGAATTAGGTTGTGTTCTTTATGTTTCTATTTTATGAACTAGTTTGAGGAGTGTTGATATTAGCTATTCTTTGAAGGCTTTAGTGAATTTCATACAGTATTTTTTATCATATTCTTTCCCATCCCCCAACTCCTGCCATATCCTCCCCTCTCCCTATCCACCTAACTCCATGGATTTGTCCCTTTCTCCTAAAGAAAAAAAATTAAAATTTCACAAAGTTCATTTTGTGTTGGTCAAAACGCCCTTGAGCAGAGGGCCTTCCCTGGATTATGAATGAGGTTCCAGAGATACTCCATTAGAGAAAAGCAAGTTTTCCCTCTAGAGCACCTATCAGTTGGATAGTAGTAGGACTTCATGTCTACCACCCCTCCTCTGTGCTATTATTTTGTCTGGATTGAGCTTTTTTTATCTTGTTCATTCTGTCACAGTCTCTATGAGTTTGTATATGAATCTGCCTTCTTATGTCTGGAAAATTCAGTTTCCTTAAAATTATCTACAACTTCTGACTCTGTTGTTGCAAAAATATAAAAAAATAAAAAAGTAGATTGTCTTTTATCCCTCTAGGTCCGGCACCAGTGCCCCAAGATATGTTAACTAGATATCTTAAGTCTCAGTCAGCAAAAGCCTCTCACCAGCTCTGCTCCATTCCATATCATGCTGCCAAAGGCCTCTCTCTGAGCCTGGCAGCAATCTCTCTACCTATCTAGTTCCCAAGGCAGGTTTCCATGCCAGAAACACACCTCCCAACTCTGTGGCGGCCCAGACCAGCCGCTGCACACTTTCTTACAGTTAAATCGCTACATGAAAGAACACACAACACAATAACCTTTGGCCCAATTGATAAGACATAATTGCCCGCCTTATACAAAGCCCAATACACATCTATCCCTTATGAGAATTAATAACAACTTGTAAATACACAGAGTGGAATCTTAACGTCAGCTTCCATTTTGTCCTGCTGCAGCTTCTTTCCCTGTCCCTCCTGTCTCTCCCTCCTTTCCATCCCAGTCTCCTCCTCTTCCTTCAAACTGTCCTCCCACCCATCCTTCCTTCTTGTCCAATGACAGGCCTCCTTCTATCTTGTACCTGCCTCACCTGTGACATCATCCCACATAACTCATAATCTTTCTTCCCGTTCTCCACATAGCACCCTGAGTCCTAAGGGGAAAGATATGATAAAGACATCTCATTCAGGTATAGAACTACAAAGTCTCTTACTCTGTGCATATTGTGCCATTGTAAATATGTAAATTGCTATCTACTGTAAGAAGAAGCTTTTTTGAAGAGGGTTGAGCATTCCTCTGATCTATGGGTATAGCTATATGTTATTAGGAGTTGTTTAATTGCCGTGTAGCTAAGACACAGGCAACAAGCACAAAGTCGAAAGCCATATACTACCTGGCTTCAAATACACTGCAAAACTCTACCAATTAAACTTCATAATACTAGCATATAAACAGACATAGACATCAAAGGAAAAGAATAAAGAGCCCAGAAATAAATCCATGCCTTTATGCTCAATTGATTTCTGACAAAGTTGCCAAGAACACATAATGGGGAAATTACATCTCTTCTGTAAATTGTGTCAGGAACCCTGAATATCCACATGCAGAGGAATGAAACTGAACCTTTAGTTCACAGCACATAAAAATCAACGTGGAAAGAATAAAGACTTAAACACGAAACCAGAGTGTAGAAAATTACTAGGGGAAAACTTAGAGGTAAAGTTTCATGGCAATCATCTAGGCAACATTTTTTTCCTTGTACTTTTGGGGGTGGTAGGATGGGTGGGTTACAACTCCAAAAACATAACCAAGAAAGAAAAAGCAGAAATATAGTACAATTGTAAACTTAAGAACTTCTGCCTAGCAAGTAAAAAAAGAAACTGATACAACAGTTTAGGAAGGGGAGACAATATGTGAAAGTAGTACATCTGATAAGGAGCTATTACCCAAAGCGTACAAGAATTGAAGCAACTTGAACTTGACAGTGAACTTGAGTTAAAAACTGTGCAGAAGACCAACACAGACATTCCTTCAAAGATGCCATATATATGACCAAGAGACATATGAGAAAAAAAACAATGGCATGAGTTTTCAAGGGAATGAAAAATAAAATATCATTGAGACATAGCCTTGTGCCTACTACAAAGGCTTTCTTTTTCTTTTTTGTTATCTTTATTAACTTGAGTATTTTTCTTATTTACATTTTTGTTATTCCCTTCCTGGTTTCGACCCATTGTACCCTAACCCCTCCCCTCTTCTATGGGTGTTCCTCCCCATCCTCCCCCATTACTGCCCTTCCCCCAACAATCACGTTCACTGGGGGTTCAGTCTTGGCAGGATCAAGGGCTTCCCCTTCCACTGGTGCTCTTACTAGGCTATTCATTGCTGCCTATGAGGTCAGAGTCCAGGGTCAGTCCATGTATAGTCTTTGGGTAGTGGCTTAGTCCCTTGAAGCTCTGGTTGGTTGGCATTGTTGTTCATATGGGGTCTCGAGCTCCTTCAAGCTCTTCCAGTCCTTTCTCTGATTCCTTCAACGGGGGTCCCGTTCTCAGTTCAGTAACCACATTCGCCTATGTATTTGTTGTATTCTGGCTGTGTCTCTCAGGAGAAATCTACATCCGGCTCCTGTTGGCCTGCACTTCTTTGCTTCATCCATCTTATCTAATTGGGTGGCTGTATAAGTATGGGCCACATGTGGGGCAGGCTGTGATTGGGTGTTCCTTCTGCCTCTGTTTTAAACTTTGCCCCCCTATTCCCTGCCAAGGGTATTCTTGTTCCCCTTTTAAAGAAGGAGTGAAGCATTTCGCATTTTGGTCATCCCTCTTGAGTTTCATGTGTTCTGTGCATCTAGAGCAATTCAACATTTGGGCTAATAGCCACTTATCAATGAGTGCATACCATGTGTGTTTTCTGTGATTGGGTTACCTCACTCCAGGATGATAGTTTCAGTTCCATCCATTTGCCTGTGCTTTTTCTTAAAGTGAAAAAGAAAAATCATTGTAGAAGTGGGACAATCGGGGAGCGTTATTGGTGTGAATACATATTAATGAAGCCATTGTGGAAAAACAGTAGGTAATTTATTAGAATCTTTAAAAGTACAGATCTAGACAGACAGTTCAGTGGTTAGGAATACATGCTGCTCTTAAAAAGTACAGGAGTTCAGTTTCAGTATCTACATCAAGTGGCTCACAACTGCCTGTGACCCAAGATCCAGATGTCAGATGCCACTGGTCTTCCATGGACAACTAAACTCTTGTGCATAAGCTTACACGCAGATACACAATTAAAAATAATAAAAATGCATGAATTTAAAACACATTTGTCATGATCTAGCAGTGCTACTACCACACATGTGAACGAAACAAGATTAATGTGGCAAAGAGATATCCTCTCAAGTTCATTGCAACATTATTTTCAATAAGCAAGGCACAGGAACAATCTAAAAGCTTGCCAACAGATAAATGGATGAAAGATGATTATATGAATAATATAATACATTGAGCCTTATAAAACTGAAAAATCCTGCCATCATTTACCACATGGGTACACTACATTATGCCAAATGAATGTGCACACACACACACACACACACACACACACACACACACACACAAATACTACATGACATCTAGAATATAAAAATACTGAACTCAGAATAAAATAGTAGCCACCAAAGCTTTGGGGGAGAATGGAGAGATATCTGTTTGTCAAAGAATATAAAATTTTAGTTAAAAATAAGTTTAGGGACTGAAGATGGCTCAATGGTTAAGAAGACTTACTGCTTTAATCAGAAGCTTAGAAGACTGAGAACTGGTATAATAATCTGAATGTCCACAAACACCAGTAACTACAGCACCAATAGATCCAACACCCCCTTCCTGTCTCTTTGCATCTGTCCACACATATTCGCATTGAATTACAGGGACACACACATACACACACACATACACACACACACACACATACACACACACACACACATACACACACACAAATAAATATGCAAAATAAGTCATAAAAAAGAAAAAGAAGTTCAACCCATCTATTGCACAAAATGATGACTGTCATTAATAATAATTTATTCTATGCTTGGAAATTGCTAAGAAGGTACTTTAAAATATTCATATCATAAATATATATGAATATGAAGTAATAAAAACAAATGGTTGTGAAGCAAAAACTGAACTAGTGACTCAAAAATATGAGATAATTTATCAATTTTTCTTAAATGTAGGACTATAAGAGTTCCTTTGGTCAATGACTGGTTCATATATCACATTGAAAATAATATAAAAACATGATTTTCCACTAAATATGATGTTTCATTATGCATTGATCTGTTGATGAATATCTAGGCTTCATTTCTTTGCTATAATGAATAATAATAACTATGAAGCCATGGATATCTTAGTGGTATCGCTGGGTCTTGTAGTACTTCTCCTTTTAGGTTTTAAAGATACCTCCATGTTATATCTATAGTAGCTGTTTCTATTGCTGTTACTACAGCAGCAAGTAGGTTTCCACTTTTACTCCAGCCTCTGAAACATTTCCTGTCATTGTTTTTCTTCATTAGGGTCATTTTGACTGGAAGGAAATGGAATCATAAGTGGAGCTTCTGATTGATTCTTGGTTTAATTTGTTATTTGTTTGTTTGTGAGATAGGGTCTCTCGATGTAACTCTTGATGCCCTAGAACTCACTATGTAGTTCAGGCTGTCCTCAAACTCAGAGATTAAGATTTTCTAGCTTACCAGAAATAGTGTTATAGGTTTTGAAATTTATCAAATTATTATTCTGCTTCTATTAACATAGATACACATTTTCTTCTTTATTATGTTGAATGACACTGGTAGAAATGGCATTAGTAGACTAACCTTCTGAAAGATGATATTAAAATGGATTTCAGTTTTCATTTGGGGTGAGGCCCCAAGGTTACAAACACCACAAAACAGTGGGAGATTTGAGACCATAATAGTGGTCTTCTGAAAGACATATTACAAACTGTTTTTGTAACTGTTGGCTAACTAGCAAACAGTACTTGTAAAAATAGGTAGAGGGACTAAGAAGGGGCTCAAACATTAACTGAAGAGTTGGAAGGACATTTTGTTAGTTTGACATCTTCTTAGTTGACCTTAATTCTAGGAAAGTGAATTTCACAGGAACCACTTAAATGCAAATAACCTGTAACTGTGAACTCATGAGACACAATATACTGGTTTGCCAGCCTTCTTGGAACATATGAAGAACATAATGGTCCCTTTTTGCCTGCAAAGCTATCCCATAAGAAAACAAATTGATTTTAAAACATTTGCAAGGTCCAGACAATGTTGATGCTTGATGAGAGCAGTAGTATGAAAAGTGTACCTTTCTTTCTCTCACTTGTCTCTTTTTGTTCAATTCAGAAACACTTATGACACTGTCCTCAACCTGCGGATCTTGAGGGTCACATGTCAGATATTCTGCATATAAGGTATTTACACTACAATTCATAACACTAACAAATTACAGTTATGAAGTAGCAATGAAATAATGTTATGCTGAGATATAGACTGACTTGACCTTGCACAAGTCAGGCAATCATAGCTTCTGTGTGTTATGAGTGCACCATCTCTGCCTTGTTTAGAAGACACTATTTTGCTTTGTTCCTTTCTGATCTCTGGCTCTTACAATCCATCCATCCCCTCTTCTGCTGTAAACTACGAACTCTGTAGGGTGAGAGAGTATAATATAGAGGTTCCATTTAAAGTGTTTGAAAAGTCCATGTTGAAACTTATTATTTTATAAGCTTCATATACATACATGCACATACATGCACGTGTGCGCGCACACACACACACACACACACACACACACACACACACACACACACACACACACACACGAAAGAATTGAAGTTGTCCTGTACAAGGGATATATACCTCCCAGACATCACAAATTGCCAAATGAAAATAAGGGGTGGGACCCCTTGCCTTCAGTTGTTGATCAGAGGTATTCTTGAGCCCCACAGAATGCAGGCCATTGCCATTGCTTTTGGTTGCCCACCATAACTTGATGATAAGGCTCTATTGCTGAAGGAACCACACCTTTTTTCTCACAGGATATGGACAAATAATGTTGGTGTTGACCAGGAAACTTCCTCACTACTGGCTAGCTTTCATAGTACTAGAGAGTGATATCTAGGATGCTGATGGGGCGATGGGTAGTTATTACTCTTATTCAGCTGTATGCCTTTTGAACTCTAGAAATGGCAGGTATGAAATAACTAATTGCTTTCTGACTTGGTTACAGACAAAAATGCATGCCTGGTACTGTAAGTCTGGCTATTTTACATATTTAAAATGTTAAAAATTCAAATCTCCCAAGTAAAATTTTATTGAAAATGTTTTTATAACTATTACATTATTAAAATCTTATTAAAGTTTGGAATGTTTATATTTATATTAATTAGTAATTAGCAGGTTTCCTCTCTTAAGATATGCCTGCATGATTTTGACATCAAGGTAACATAAGTTCAAATGAAATGCAATGCTTATTTGTTTTGTATTATTTAGAGAGTCTATAAAATATTGAAATTCAATGTTGTTTTAATATTTTGTAGAATTCACTCCTAAGATCATTCAGGCCTACTGTTGCTGGCTTGTGTGGGAGGGAATTTTCAGCTATTGACTTGAATTCTTCAAAGTTTGTTTACTCAGGTTTCTGTTTAGTCTGTTTTAATAAGTTATATTTCCTAGGAATGTTCTGTTTACATTTTGAACTATCTGAACCCTAAGGCCAATCATGAATTCTATTGTTTTTAAAGTTTCTGACTTATTCCACCTTTGCTATTGTCTACATTTTTATTCCTAATGTTATTTAATAGTTCTTGGCTTTGTTTTGTTTTGTTTCTTTTTTATCTATTCCCTTTTTATGCCAGTTGGTTTTTAATTAGCATGCAAAGTAGTGGATTTCATTAGGGCATTTTCACACACATTTTCCTCGATCCTCCTCTGCTGTTTTTCCCATTCTCTTGTCCATCCCACCTTCATGGCATACATATTCTATTGCCCTCTCTCCATCATCTTTAAACCATCTGATTACTTTCTCATTGTCACCTTTCTAGGTTCATGGCCTATACAAACACACCCACATAGAAACACAATATAAAAATTAAGAGCTACAATCTGCATAGGAGAGAGCTATAAGAATATCCAGATGAATGGAATTCATTCTAAATTTTATCTTATCAAGAATTTTTATAGCTGAATAAAATTATTTGTTATATGTACCACATTTTCATTATGCATTGATCTGATGATGAATACCTAGGCTGATTTCATTTCTTTGCTATAATGAATAAGGTGAGAATAAATATGAACCCGTGGGTATCTTAGTGGTCTCACTGGGTCTTGTGGTACTTCTCCTTTTAGGTTTTAAAGAAATCTCCATGTTATGTCTATAGTAGCTGTTTCTATTGCTGTTACTACAGCAGCAAGTAGGTTTCCTCTTTCACTACAGCCTCTGCAACATTTCCTGTCATTGTTTTTCTTCATTAGGGTCATTGTGACCAGAAGGAAATGGAATCCTAAGTGGAGCTTTAGTTTTCATTTCTTTAATGACTAAAGATGTTGAACATTTAACATTTTATGTCTATTTGTATTTTTTTGATGAAAATCATTAGCCTATTTATTCAAATCATTGGTCCATTTAATAACTGGTCCATTTCACAATTACTGTTTAGTTTTTGAAGTTCTTTATGTAGTCTTGGTATTAGCCACCTGTCTTAGTAGGCAAATACTATCCCCCATTGTGTAGGCTGTTCTCTCCATGTGCTGATGGTTTCCTTTGCTGTGCAAACACTCTTTAATTCCATATAGCCACATTTGTACATTTTTGGGTGGTTTCATGGGATATTGGAATCTTATTCAGAAATTTCTTATGCAAACCTTTCTTTTGAAGGATTTTCCTTATGTTTTTGTCTCTTCCAGTTTCAAAAAAGTCATGTTGTAAATTAACAGCTTTGCTCCATTTTGAATTGAATTTAGTTATGGGTGAGAAAGATATATTGAATAGACAACATTTGTTGAATAGGCTGTTGTTTTTTAATGATGCCAAAAAGTATGTACTCATATCTCTACAGGTTTATTTCTGGGATTTCAATTCTGAAAATGCCTTTTTTAAAATAATGAACAAAAGATCATGAACATTCAGAGAAACATGTTAAAATGAATAACCTATTATCTTATAGCTAACAAAAATAATTTTTAGAAGGGAATGAATAATAAGACTTAGAGGCTGTGTGAGTCCTAGAGAAGAAGCACATAAATAGTATTTTACTTCTCCAAACAATTTTGGCTAGCATGAGCAGCAAAATGCACCAAAACAACTCAAAGTTATCTAATTTGTACAGAAACAAATAGAAATCCGTGCTGCTCATCTCCTCTCTCCCATGTCTCCAAAAAGTCAGAAAACTAACAAAACTAACTCTGCCTGGGGTGGAAGGCAGTATGTTTCTAGAACTCTCACAGTGAGCCTTTGGGTGGGGTGTAATTTTGACATCAAAGACCTTAGCTGTTGTAAATGTTTATCATTCTCTGAATTTTTTTAACCACTCAAAGACTTTTGTAAATACGTCCAGAATAGAAGAACTACAACATAGGTCTCTTGTGATTGCAAACCAAGACATTACACGTCCTTCCCAAATTTGCTTACTTAATGTTAGAATTCCAAGTTAAGGTAATTGTTGATTTCTCTCCTTCTCATTAATTTTTTACTCCCTTGTATTACTGTAGAGTAAAAAGTTGCAGAACAGGGGTTGGGGATTTAGCTCAGTGGTAGAGCGCTTGCCTAGCATGCGCAAGGCCCTGGGTTCGGTCCCCAGCTCCGAAAAAAAAAAAGTTGCAGAACAGTTTCCCAGAAATTATACTTCAAAACCAAACATACCTCTCACTCCATTTCCTTGCAAACATCTCTTTATAGTACTTATTCACTCATATTTTCTTATATATCTTGCCCTTCCTTTCCAGCGTCATGGCTAGCAGCCTGGTTCAGCAGCATTCTACCAATAATGCTCTAAGTGCTATATGTACTCGTATTCTCTAGGATACAATCTGATATATTACTCACAAAGAGTTATTTTTCTAAGATTCATCATATTGTCCCATATTCAGAAAACCCCAATGATTGCCTTTTGGATATTAAAAAAATTCATAACATTGCAAAATAGCTTCTTAGCTAACTTTAGTAATTTATAGACAGTCAACATTTCAGCACTCCCAAGCCATGCCAGCTATCTTTCATAAGGAAAATAGCTAATAATAATCTGGCAAAGAAAATTCCAATTTCACATGCAATGACATTATCTGATTTCCCAGGTTTAGGAAGCTTAAAGAACTTAAGCTTAAGCAAAAATATTTTTCAAATCCTTTATTAGTCTGTGAATAGTTGTTTTCATATGAATTCCCAAGATTTAATTTAAATGAACTAATAATGTATTCCCCATTTATCCACAAGAGATATTGTCTAAGATACTCAGCAGATGCCTAAAAAAGCTGATAGTACCCTGCCATATAGACAAAGGTGCTTCCTATATTACAAGCAGTTTTGCATGCTATATACTACCAGAGTTAATTCACACCCATGTTTTATGTCTTACACTGTTACTTTTTTTCTCAATCACTTCTTCTTGAGTTTGAGACTTACTCAAAGAGAAGCCCCATAATACCATGATAATCAATCTAAGAACCTAGATAGCTACTAAGTCTATCGTAAGTGACTAAGTCATCACTTACAATAAGGTATTATACACAATATGAATATGCTAGACAAGGAAGGAGCAATGTTCTGGGCTAGGTCCAGTAGGATAACCTAAAATCTCATTATGCTTCTGGGAGTATAAATGAAAACATTCACATTGTTCATTTCTAGAGTTTTTCACTTGATAATTTGTGCCTCGATTGAAGTTAATTAAATCGTAGATAAGAAGGACCTAGTATGTGTAGAACACTTAGAATTATGGCACACAGAAGTCTTTATTCAAATGGTTACAATGATTACTACATGATAAATAATGGAAAATGTGCAGTTTTTGGATGAAGGCAGACAGATTTGAATTCTATGCCTAGAACCACTGTTTGGTAGAATAGGATAAATCATTAAATCCTCCTGAGCCTCATTTTCTTCTTTCGCAAGACAGTGTTGCTAACAACTACCTTGAAGAATTAGAAAACCAAAGATAACAAAATGAAAACAGCCTGTATAATATGCACCAGATTTGGTGCATAGCAAATACTCCATAAATTTTTAGTATTATTATTCATTGCTACACATTCTCTCTCTGCTCTGCAGACTGAAGAAATATCTATCACTCTTATCACTTTGTCCTCATTCGAACCCTATTTACTTTTCCTGAGAAACAAGATACAATATATTCATCTTTTCTCACACCCTAACATTTACCTGCTTAATTCACATATTCAAAGTATATTCAATAGAGCAGTACTTAAAAACAGAGTTATAAAGATATGTCAGGTACCATAATTTGCTCATTTAGAAAATATTGTGTTTGGTTAGGAATCTCAAACCCAGAAAGACAAATACTCCATGTTCTCTGTCATCTGTAGCTCCTATGTCCAAAACTTACAGATCTGAATATATAACCTGGAGTGACTACAGAAAACAGGAGAGTAAAACCTGAACCATGGCAGAAGGGGCATAGTAAAGGTACAAGTGAAATAATGGGGAAAATGAGAAAATTGAAGAGAGAGTAAGGTCAACACAGAAGGAGATGGAAGGAAGGAAGAATAAAACGAAGGATATTTCTTAAAGTCCTGAAGAAACATATTTTTGTTTTAAATACAAACTCTGTCTCTGTTTGTCTCTGTCTCTGTCTGTCTCTGTCTCTCTGTCTCCATCTCTGTCTCTCTGTCTCCCTCTCCCCCTCTCTCTCCCTCTCTCTCTCCCTCTCCCCCTCCCCCTCCCCCTCCCCCCCTCTCTCTGTGTTAAATGAAGTTAGGGCACTTATGCTGAAAGTGCTTCTATCAAGAGCCATAGGCCATTTGGTAGTTTGGATGGGAGACCCTGTAGGCTCATAAATTTGTATGCTTTGCCTCAGTTTTGAACTGTTTAAGGAAGATTAAGAGGTGTGGTCTTGCTGAAGGAGATGTGTCACTGGGATGAAGCTTTAACGTTTCAAAAATCCACACCAGATCCAGTGTTTGCTTGCCTGCTGCCTTCAGATCAGGGTGTAAAGAATTCAGCTACTGCTCCAGCACCATTCCTGTCTGCTTTCCGCCACAATGATTATCGACTAACCCTATAAAATCGTAAGCAAGATACAATTAAATTCTTTATTTTATAAGAGTTGCCTTGTTGATGGTGTGTCTTCATAGCACTAAAACAGTAACTGAGATAGAAGTTGGTAGCAAGGACTTAGGGTATTTCTGTGGTAGGCCCTGACCAGGCTGTGGTTTGCAGCAATATGAACCAGTTGTAAACTTTGCATTAGAAAAGCTGTTAATCATTGAGTGAAGTTTTCATGGCCATCCTAGTATGAGCATGAAAGATAATGTATAAGGTCAGTTTGAATTATTGGTACTAGCTCAAGGTGTTTCAGAGTTAGTGATAACTCTTAGGTGAACCTACAATGAAGAGGAGCAAATAGAACAAAAGAGATACAAATATATGATTTGGGGAGAAATGAGAACTAAGAAGTATAATGTTGAGTCATGTTGAGTCAAGTCCTTTTACTTGAGTACATAAAAGTCTAAAGAAAGGGCCAAAGCTGAATAGAATAAAGGAAGTAACGTCAGAGCAAACACCCACTCAGCTATTCTGATACCTGTGAAAGGAAAAGGACTGAGGGGGCTTTCAAAGGCCTAAACAAGAATGGAAAGCTTATGTAACTATAATTCAAGGTAGGACCAGGTTCTAGGCTCAGGGAGCAGAAGAACTTAGCTACTTCAGTCACACAGTTCTGTCTTTAGAGTCAAGAAAGATACAGAAAAGGGATTATGAGATCCTCTTCCGTGGTTAAGGAAAGTCTCTGAGGCTAGGTTTGTCAGAGCAGTCCCTGCATAGAAGCCGGTAGCATGAAGCTTCAAAGGTGAAGTCTGGATTGCCTTAGAAACCACAAGATGTTGAAGATGTCTGAGTCATTGGATACCTGACAAACACAGCTGTAAATATATACAGCAGGTGTGAATATAGCAGGAAAGAGAGCAGTATATATTGCAGTCAACAAAGATGGAAGGCTTTCAAAGTTTAATTGAAATTAAGACCTGGAGATGAAGAATTTGGAATTTGCCCTGCTGGCTTTCTATCTTACTTTGGCTCAGTATTTCCTCACTATGCTCCCTTTCCCCTCTTTTGAAATGATAATACTTATTCTCTGCTATTGCTTCTTGGAAATATGTGATTTGCTTTTCTGCTTTTACATGGCTTTACTGTTAAGAGGTTGCCTTGAGTCTCAGAAGAAACCTTGGACTTCTAAACAGTCTTGAGACTGAAAGACTTTCAAAGTAGTACTGAATATACTTTGAGATGTGATTTGGCCAAAATCCTATGGGAGCTAGAGAATGAAATGTGATGATGTGAATAAGAATGCCCATCTCCCAAGGCCCATGTATTTAACCATTTGCTACCCAGTTTGTGGAACTGTTTGAGAAAGATTATGACCTATGGCTTTGTTTGAGTAGGTGTGGCCTTGATAGAGGAGGTGTGTCACTGGCTTTGAGGTTTCAAAAAAGAATGCTAGGCTCAGTCTCTCTGTCTCTCTGTGTCTCTCTCTGTGTCTCTCTCTCTGTCTCTCTCTCTCTCTCCCTCTCTTTGCTTACCTCCTGAAGATCAATATGTAAAGCTTTCAGCTACTTCTTCAGTGTCATGCCCATCTGCTTCCTGCCATAATGCTTTGGTGCTAACCCTTTAAAACGGTAAGCAAGTCCCCATTTAAATGTTTATACAAGTTCACTTGGTCATGGTGTCTCTTCACAGCAATGAAACCCTAACAGAAGTTAAGGAAAAGGAATTGTTGTGGAGAGGAAAGGGAATGGAGTAAGCAATGTAATTATGTGACCAATAATTAAGAAAAAATAAAGTGTGATTCAATGGATTTTCATACTCCATTGACTTCTGTATATCAGAATTTTAAAATATTTTCATGTCTTTTATCCAAGTCTCCAACATCAGCAGTTGTTCCCTGGGTACACACTAGTTGAACAGGCCAGGGAAACAGGTAAGCTTAGCTGAAAACCTTCACCACTTCCTCCTCCCTGCCAAATCCAATAACCCAGTCTCATCTCTAACTCTGCAACAGAACACCTGCTGCAGCTTTCCTCCCCTAGTGTCCACATACACCTCTTGTAGATTCCACAGATCTTCCCCTCTTATCCTCCCATGACTTGACTCTTTCCTTTATCCCAGCCAACAACTCCTGCAGGCACTTCCTGTTAACCTACATGTCATTCCTCCAAAGGAAGCAGACAGGCTTGACTAGAGAAGTTACCTCTCCCTATTTTCTCCCAGACCCAGTTCCCAAGTTTTATTTCCTGCTTTGCAGCAGAATGCCTGTGTCAACCTCTCCCAATCACATCTCTAGTGGATGCCACAGATCTCCTTCCTAACCTCTCTCCTTCTACCGGTTTTTTCATCCCAGGTCCCAACTCCAGCCACCACTGCATCCTAATCCAAAGGCTACTCCTGTCAGGAAAGCAGAGAAGCTGACTGCAGATCTTCCCACTCCTTATGTTCCTCCACATCCATTTCCCAGTACCATTCTCAGCTCTATAGCAGACTTTTTGGGGTGACATTTTGTTTTCTCCATTTACATCCAAGGAGACTATTGCTTTCCTCCAAATGGATCAAAACCTTCAACATAAAACCAGATACACTGAAGATGGTAGAAGAGAAAGTAGGGAATAGCCTTCTACTCATTGGCAAAGGAGAAGAATTTCTGAACAGAACACCAATAGTCCAGTCATTAAGACCTACAGTTAACAAATGGGACCTCATGAAAAGGAAAAGCTGCTGTGTGACAAAGGACATTGTCATTTGGACAAAGTAAAAGCCTATAGATTAGGAAAACAATTTTATCAACTCCACATCTGATAAAGGACCAATATCTAAAATACATAAATAACATAAGAAAGTAAATATTTAAAAAATTCTATTAAAAATTGCAAAGCTTCTGTAAGGCAAAGGACACTGTTATTAGGACAAAATGGCAACCAACAGATTGGCAAAAGATCTTTACCAATCCTACATCCGATAGAGAACTAATATCCAATATATAAAAAGAACTAAAGAAGATAGATCCAAGAGAGTCAAATAACTCCATTAAAAATGGGGTACAGAGCTAAACAAAGAATTCTCAGTTGAGGAATACCAAAGCAGTTAGAAGAACCTAAAGAATGTTCAACATCCTTAGCCATTAGGGAAATGTAAATCAAAGCAACCCTGACATTCCACCTCACCCCAGTGAGAATGGCTAAGATCAAAAACTCAGGTGACAGCAAATGCTGGCGAGGATTCGGAGAAAGAGGAACACTCTTCCATTGTTGGTGGGATTGCAGACTGGTACAACCACTCTGGAAATCAGTCTGGAAGTTCCTCAGAAAACTGGACATAGTACTACCTAAGGACCCAGCTATACCTCTTCTGGGCATATACCCAAAAGATGCTCCAAAATATAACAAGGACACATGCTCCACTATGTTCATACCGGCCTTATTTATAATAGCCAGAAGCTGGAAAGAACCCAGATGCCCTTTAACTGAGGAATGGATACAGAAAATGTGGTACATCTACACAATGGAGTACTGCTCAGCCACCAAACCTAGACAATATTGATGAAGCCAAGAAGAGCATGCTGACAGGATCCTGATATAGCTGTCTCCTGAGAGGCTCAGCTAGAACATGACAAATAAGAGGTGAATGCTAGCAGCCAACCATTGAATTGAGAATTGGGTCCCAGTTATAGGAGTTAGAGAAAGGATTAAAGGGAGAACAAAAATATTCACAGGAGGAGATCTGGAGACAAATTGTAGAGCAGAGACTGAAGGAAAGGCCAATCAGAGCCTGCCCCACCTGGATATACAGCCCATATATATACAGCCACCAAAACTAGACAATATTGATGAAGCCAAGAAGTGCATGCTGACAGGAGCCTGATATAGCCATGTCCTGAGAGGCTCAGCCAGAGATTTTCAAATACAGAGGCGAATCCTAGAAGGAAACCATTAAACAGAGAATGTGGTCCCAGTTGGAGGAGTTAGAGAAAGAATTGAAGGAGCTGAAGGGGCTTGCATCCCCATAAGAACAATAATACTAATCAACCAGAGCTCCCAGGGACTAAACCACTACCCAAAGACTACACATGGACAGACCCATGGCTCCAGCTGCATATGTAGCAGAGGATGGCCTTGTTGGGCACCTATTGGAGGAGAAATCCTTGGTCCTGCCAAGGCTGGACCCCCAGTGTCGGGGAATGTCAGGGCAGGGAGGTGGAAAGGGAGAGTGGTTCCAGAGGGGGAATACCCTTATAGAAGAGGGAGGTGGGATAGGATAGGGGCTTATGGATGGGAAACTGGGAAAGGGAATAGCATGTGAAATGTAAATAAAATAATCCAATAAAACACCAAATCGAACATAAAAAAAAAGACTAACTAACATTATGACCTCAGTTATGTAAAAGTTCTGAACTTAACAAGGTTAATAAAAATGTGGATATTGTAATCACTTGTATTAGCTTATTTAAAAACTGTATGGGTGTCTCTTTTTCTTACATTTTTAAAAAAATGGGATACAGATCTAAACATAATTCTCAATAGAGGACATTTGAATGGCCAGGAAACACAAAAAGAAATGTTTAACATCCTCAACCATCAGGGAAATGCAAATCAAAACTACTTCAAGATTCCATCTTATAATTACACCTGGCAGAATGGCTCAGATCAATAACACCAGGGGCAGCTCATTCTGGTGAGGATGTAGAATGTGGGAAGTGCATTCCTCCAGTTCTGGTGGGAGTACAAACTTATACAGCCTCTATGGAAGTCAGTATGGCAGTTCTTCAAAAAGGTGAGAATCAATCTACCTCAATATCCTAGCCTTAGCCTTCTTGGGCATATATGCAAAGGATGCTCTTGTCTACCACAAAAACACTTGCTCAAACATGTTGATTGCTGCCTTATTCATAATAGCTTGAAATCAGAAACAATCTAGATGTCTCACAACATAAGAATAGGTAAATGATAGATAGATAGATAGATAGATAGATAGATAGATAGATAGATAGATAGATAGCTCTTTATATGTGGATATTAGCTGTTATGTGGATGATGATCAAGGTACAAATCAATGATCCATAGATGTTAGATATCGAGGAAGGACTACGGGTACATATGGATATCCCTGGGAGGGAAAAAATAGATTTTTCTGATGTAATGGGGAGGGACATGGAATAGAATGATCACGGGAGACAGGGAGGACAAATGAGTTTAAGGGAGAAAATTCAGGGAGAGACAGAATTGAGGAGCATTTGACAGATAGTATGGAAACCTAGTGCAGTGGAAACTTCCTAAAACATATGAAGTTAATCCTAACGCTAATCAAACATTCAAATAATGAGGGAAATGGAGTCTCAACTGGCCATCCCTTGTCCTCAAAGGAAGCTTCCAATGCTGGGACTGGATTACATCCAAATGAGTTGCTGGCCAAAGTGGTCCCATGGAAACCTCCAAACAACCCAGGTCATTGCCAAGACAATAGGTTGCTCTCCACAAACTGACAGCAAGGCTCCAATCTTGAAAACAATCTCATACCACTCATGACCATGAAGCAAAGCCTATATCGAGCCTCTACCCTACATTCTGGAGTCTTTCATTCAGGATGGCACCTTGCAGGCTACCCAAAAAAGAAGTTACAAACAAAAATCCAGCCACAGGATCTTTGACTTTCAGTCCTGTTCTGCCTGAAAATATGATATGGCTATGGTTGCACAAAGCTTGTGGGCATAGCCAATCAACATCTGATTTGATGTAAGGCCAACTCCATGAGATGAACCATTCCAGACACCGCTTGTATGACAAAGAACAAGAAACCTAGGGTAAAACCAAATACTGCTGATCTTTAAAAATATGTAGTGAAAAAATAATTCCTAATGATACTATGTTTTACTCACAGATCAGTGCCTTATTCAAATACCTTCAGAGAACTTTTTTCTTGTAGCAGGTGGCAACAAATACAGAGACTCACAGTCAGACATTACACAGACAGACAGACAGCAGCCAACACACACACACACACACACACACACACACACACACACACACAGAGAGAGAGAGAGAGAGAGAGAGAGAGAGACAGACAGACAGACAGACAGAGAGAGAGACAGAGAGACAGAGAAAGAAAGAGAAAGAGAAAGAGACAGAGACAGAGTCAGAGACAGACAGAGACTTTGGAACACACAATTCTAAATGGGATGTCTCCATCAAGCCATTCCCCTCAGAGTTTCAGGGAAGCCCCTCAGAAGAGGAGGCTGAAAGAGTGCAAAAGCCAGAGGGGACGGTGGGCACCAGGAAAGCAAATCTCTCTAAATCAACTAAGCAAAGTTCATATGAACTCACAGAGTCTGAAGCAGCAAGCACAAGGCCAGCAGGTCCTTTGCATACATATAGCTTTCTGTTTTCTCTTTTTATAGAACTCCTGAGTATGTGACCAAATGGGTCTCTGATTCTTGTGCCTTCTCTTGCAGGCTCTCTCCTGTTGGTTTGTCTTATCCAACTTCAATGTGATGTGTTTTGTTTTTATCTTATTATATTTCATTTTGATATATTTGGTTGCTATTTCTAGAAGCCTGTTCTTTCATAACGAGGGACAGAAAGGAGTGGATCCAGAGGGAGAAACTGAAGAGTAGAGTTAAAAGCTTTGAGGTTCTTCCAACTGAGAAAAGTAAAGCTCAGAAAGCTGAGGAACTTGCCCAGTTCCACACAGTAAGTGACCAAGCTGAGAACTCTCCCTGCCAGGACCAATTTCCTTCCCTTTGAATTATTTAGAGAAGCTAATTACTCGGTATATTCTTACTGTTTTCATTCACAATGGCTCTAATTAGATTTAAATAAGGACCCATCTTCCCCCGTCAAAATTACAAGCTTATGCTTCTTACACCCTCCCCCAGCGTAGACATTTCCCAAAGATGAGGTGGAACAGAAAATAGAAGATGAGGTTGGAAGGATGATAAAATTTTAATGACAAAGAAGTTTGGGCCCTTTTCTGAGGTCACTGTGCTTCACCTGGGTGTTACGACAGTTGTTCTGAAGACTTGGGCAGCTTACAGGGACTGTTGCAGAGATGAGAACATTGAGCTTGCATCTCCTGCTGATGCTATTCACATTGGTTGCTTTTCTAAAATGCAGAACTGGCAGCTTTATTCTTATGGTTTGCATCCTTCAGTGGCTTTCTTTAGCAGAAGTGTAAATGCCCATCCCTTTGAGCAGGCTCCGTAGTCCTGCATCATTCCCGCATTCGCCATTAGCCTCACTTTCCACTTCCTTTTTTGATTATACTGACTGCCATTGTTCATCAGACCATCCCACGTGCAGCCTTGCATGTAATGTGTCCTCCTTGGTCTCTTTCATCTCTGAGGACTTTGCTCATGCCTGAGTTTGAGTTTCTGCCTGAGTACTCATACATTTCTTGATCCTTGTAACAAGGAGCCATGTCTGTGCACATAGAGGGTTTTCCTAGGCAGTCATTTGAATCATTAGTCTTGGAACATCTTACACATGCCCCAGTTAGAGACCTTCTCAATGTCACAAAGGGGTTGTTTATTGCTGCCCTTTCACTAGTTTGCTGGATTGTGAGCTCTTGATGGCAAGAATTGTTCTCTTTTTGTTTCTTTGGAATGTAGTCTAGAATCAGGCACATGGTGGTGGTTACTGTTGGATGAGTTTTAAAGGAGTAGATTGACTGGCATGACCTTAACAGAGCAGGAACAGCTTCTCAAAATAATATTTTAATGACTTGATCTGCCATATTGCTCAACCACACTTCTTCCAATTCAGCCTTGCATTTCAAAGCCTCATAAATAATCTCGTCTAGGTTCTAGGAGATCAACTACTTTGCCAGGTCTTTCCGCAGACATCGCCCATGGCTCTAAAGGTCCCATTGAGTCATCTATGAGGTCCCAAACAGGAGCACATGCACAGAGGACTTCTGCAGCCACTTGTTTATCACAGTGCTCCCCACTCTGGATGCTACCCACAATGACTTTAGACTTTTGAGATGGCTTGAGGGGTATTTTAAAGTAATTGTGATTTAGCTAGGCCATATGAAGTTTTATTTGGGGTTATTGAAAAATGTCCATAGTGATTTCTGATGTCACCATTCTGACTGAATGTGATTGAACTCATACAGAAGTTTTACTTGCACAGGTAAGAATACTGAACACTTTCAAATTTTTGTTAATTTTGACATTATTATAATTACATCTTTCTTTTTTTCTCCCTCCAAACTTCCATGTACAATTATTTGTGTTATAGATTTATCAATCGACTGGGCTTTCACTTTACATTTTTGATTGATTATTGTTTTTGTTTTGTTTTTCCTTTCATCCTCTTCCTCATAATCCTTTTCTTTTTCCCTTTCTTTTCTTTCTTTTTTTTTCTTTTTCTTTATTTTTTTTAGTAATAGTCTCTGTTGCAAAAGGTTGCAAAGAGAAGCTTCTTGCTGAGGGATAGAGACTATACTTTACCTATGGGTATAAGGACAAATGTTTAGATTGCTGTGAGAGATTATGCTAGTTTAAAGTAGTTTTAGGTTCCTCCAATAACTATGAGTGTACTCACCTGGGTATTTAGGTAGGTTTCAGTACCTGGCAATATTCTCCTCCTGAGCAGGTCTAAATTGCTGAGAGATGTTAGTTAATATGAAAGTTTTAGATACCCTCTAGGAGTTACTAAGTAAGTGTTGTTGGTTTCTCATTGTCATGGGCATTATAAAATGGATAGGACTATTAGTTGCTTCTCTTTTAGAAGCATGGTTGTGCTTTCTTCCATGCCATGAAAGCTATAGTCATTAGGGAGAGAGAGCCATCAGGAGCCTCTAGGCCCTGTGTCTGAAGTGCATGGTGTGTCTTTTAGTAATAGGCACTCATCTTCTACCTCTAGGGACAATCAAGGACAACAACAATAACCTGAATATTTTTGGGAATCTCTTTGGCAACCCCAGCAAGGTTTCTCATGCCTGGTACTGAATGTTTGTCTGTTTGTTTGTTTTTGTTAAAGTGTCTTGGCTCCTAGTGGAGTATTGTCAGCCCAGATGGGAAAATTCTCATTTAAATTATGTCTGACTTATGTGTGTATTATAGATTTTTGTAGGTAATCATTAATAGAATGGAGGCCTTTCCAGAGACATCTTTTAGTGCAATTTTACTCCCAATTCTGTATTATGTTTCTCCTTCCCTAATAAAGCTCTCCTCTATTTTCCCATTTCCCCTTCAGATCACCTATACCCTGCTATTTCCTTTCAGTTGTTTCCTCACCACAGCCCCCAGATGCCCCCATTTTACTGTCTTGGTTTCTGCAGTCATTCTAGACTATGTACTCACATATAAAGATTTGGGCTAAGAGTCTCAGATGAGAAAGAATATTCAATGTTCATCTTCAGAATCCTGGGAATATTTCCTAATTTGCAAAAACCCATGATGTCATATATATTTTAAAGAGAAATGACCTGGGATATTCTAGTTTTTCTAATTAGGTTCATTTCTCTTACCATGGAGCCTAATATTTTATTTTTTCTTTTATTTTTCTGCATGTGGATATTCAGCTTTCCCCTACAACATTTGTCTAAAAGGCTTTTACCATCTGGTTCATGATTTGAAATCTAATGACATTAATCTGTTTGTCAAGTTGGCAGAATCTAGTATCAGCTAAGAAACACCTTCTAGGCATGTCCTTTGTAAAAAGATCACATGAAGGGGCAAATATCCGAGTGGATGGTAACTTTCAAACCAGCAGGTGGACAAAGTATAAGGTCATGAGGATAAAGCTACTGTTTGTCTGCTTGATTGCCTTTGTTTCACTGAGTGAGTTAGCCCTGTTACAAGCTATTCTTCTGCTGACAATGCCTCCCGCTTCTTTGACCTTCCAATGCATGCAATTGAATACCAAGATTTGAAAGTGCATTTGATTTGAC
Source organism: Rattus rattus (assembly GCF_011064425.1). Lineage (NCBI taxonomy): Eukaryota > Metazoa > Chordata > Mammalia > Rodentia > Muridae > Rattus > Rattus rattus. The sequence goes on from NC_046172.1 coordinate 36,237,111, forward strand.
TGGAGACCAGAAGAAGAGAAGGCTCTAATAGGCTGAAGTTGCACAGCCTCTTGGGCTATATGATCCAGCAAACCAAAGAGTACTTAAACATCAGTGGCAGATAGGGAAAACTTGTTCAAGTGTATCTGGTGGAACCCCGTAAGGAATCATAGCAGGGCCTTTTGTATTTGAGCTACCACCCAGATAACTCCCACAAATGTATTTTCTCTGTGAAATATAGCTCTGGTCTGCTATAGATCCTGGCAGAAACTGAACAATGGATAACCAAGCAACCATAACTGAGAAAGTTTCAAGATGTTATCTGACCAATTGTGCTACAAATTAGATTCGCTACACAGCAGCTACACAGAAATAGTATAGTAACGACGAGGGTCCAAAAATGTCCTAAAGGCAATAAATAAGTAAGGAATACAGCCCAAATGCCTATGGCTCCATACTACATTGTTGCAATACCTTCGTCCCTCAAGATAAACCATAGGGCAGCTATGATGGTGATTTACAAGAACTGTAAATACTGGGGCTGTTTGCAGCAGCTGGTTTCACAATTTATTCTTGCACAGATGGATAGCTTCAGTATTCCAACTTTTCTGACTACCTTGAAGGACAATAATGGTGAAAGTAAATTAAAAAGTGGGCATAATTTCAGACAGAGCTATGATCATACATTTTGTTGAAGGAAAAATGACCAGATGCGTGATTACATACTGGCTCATAGGCTGCAGCCAATATTTTGGGCTGGGTGATTGCAGAAAAAGAAAACTTATGATTAGAAATTGGTTGGAAAGACGTTTGTGTGAAGGAGTATGAAGTCAAGATTTTTCAAAATAACAAAGGATGTATTCTATGCAAATGCCAGCCAAAAGTTACCTTAGCAGAGGAGGACTTAAATAACCACAGACAGAGGTTAATCTATTCTGTGATAACTATACAAGTTCTTTCCTTGTCCATTCTTATCATTGCCCAGTGAGCCCAAGATAAAGGGGGCAATCCTAGCATGAATTAAGGTTTGTATGGGTTCTTTCCTACTAAGGCTGACTTGATATCATTGAGTCAACAAAGTTTGAACAAATGTTGAAGTGTTATCAGGATCCTTGGTCTAGACTACAAGGAGAAAAATTATATATTATTCCACAATGAAGTAATGAGGAATCTGTCTTGGAGTGCCATCTATAAGTTACTATGACTTGTGATTACCATTGAAAATCTATAATTCAATTCAAGTGGATGATACATCTCCTAGATTCTTCAGGCATAAATAGGCCAGACTCTTCCAGAATAAAGGTATAGATAACCCCTCCAAGTAAAGAAGTCCTGATGAAATACTTGCTGAGGCTAAAAAAAATTAAAAAAAACCACTTTCTCCAAAGCTATAATTTCAATGTGAACACCTATAGAAGGTATAGACAAACTATGCAGAACAATGAATGCCCTGTGTCTGCATAGTGCCTACTTTTGTATATCTCAAGAGTATACTTTTGTATACCTCAAGAATATTTTTTCATTTTTCAATGGTAGAAAATGATTTAAAAATAATGTTCTATAAAGCAGGATTGTTATATGATCTTTAAATTGTAGTGTCCATAAACAAAATTTTATTGGACTATGAACATGGTTGTCTCTATTTGCTTATCTACCACTGCTTTTACAAGACAAGGGTAGAATTGAGTAGATGTGATGGCACAGGATTTATAACACCTAAAACATTTTCTATCTGGTACATTATAAAGAAGTACTCTAGTTTATAGGACCCGCCAGGTAATAAAGCCCTTTTAATCAGTGAAGATAATACAGTAGTTGGGAGAGTATTTATGGGAAAATATGAGAATGTCGAGTATATATTACATATATGAATGTATTCATATATTGATGTCATCCTTCACAATCCACACACACACACACATTTTCAGGCAAAACCTAACCACAGATTGCCTGTTTGCTGCTTAGTTTAATAGGCATAAAAGGCAGTAAGAGACTATAATCATTAATTAGTTTAAACAGTTTTGAACACTTCCTATCTTAATTTGAGTTCCCTGTGAATAGTCCTTGAGACAAGAATTTACATGCAAATGGTTTATTTGGGAGGTGATCCCAGGAAAGCAAGGAAATGCGCCAGGGAAAAGAAAGCATCTAATACAAGATATGTGTTTCAAGAAAGTAGCACTTTGGGCCACTATCTAATTTTATGGCGGAAGTTAGTATAGAATGTTCACCTCAGAGTTAAACCAAAATGAGAAGCAAAAGCAGGAACTTTAATCCAGCAACTCCTGTCAGTCTGCCATGAGTTGAGAGTTTCTCCAAGAGAAACTAAGTCTTTGGTCTGTCACGTGGTACAGACCAGAATAGGTTGTAGTAGTAGTCAAAGAAGTCCTTTCTGTGAAGAGATTCATCACTGGCAGATTAAGGTTAAACTGGTGTGCTCTCAAGGGTTGCGACTGAGAGGTAGAATGTGGGAAGGGAGCCTGTAGCTCTACCAGAACAATCAGATAAAATGCAACAAATAAATATTGGCTGGATGTTTTCTCTGGGCCAACACTGAGAATACAGCTGTGAGTAAGAAATAAAAATCCTTGCCCTGGGATAACTTATATTCAGGTGGGAGAGAGATGAGATGGTAAACAATACAAATCCACTAGTTTCCTGGAGGAGTTGTGAGATAAGGAATCAAGGGACTGCTCTTCTCAATAAGATGGTCCCTGAAACAGTGAAGCAGGAATAAACCTTAAGGCTCTTGTTTTATTCTCCATTCTCCCAGTAAAGATACTCTAAGAGAATGACTAAGTTTGAAGGAAGCATTTAAAATCAATTCCAATCCTTCATTCCAGAGGAAGGGGCTTCTATTAACATTCAATGACTTCTACCTAATCAACATATGAAATAAAGATGCTAGGTAAATGCTTCCAATGGGAATTATAGCCAAGGCTTGAAGCTGAAAGGCAAATCTTTCTCATTCCCCCGCCTCCATTTTTTTACTAGCCAGAAGCACTTATTAAGTGCGGCCTCTTCACAGACACTGCTCATTCCAAAGCTGCTTCTAGAAGGCACTGGAACTAACAAGGGGAAAGCCTCAGCAATGGGAAGAAATCCTTAGGGTGCATATAAAACATAGCAAAACGACTTTGTTCCTCTCCTCTCTTCTTCACTAAGATCACATCTAGCTTCATACAGTATATTTGTTTCTGGCCCTAAGGAACATATTTTATACCTCCTAAATCTGCAATGTTTGTATGCTTGTACTGATAATAGTTTCAAAAAATAATTAAAAGGGCTAGAAAATGAGCTTACTTGGCAAAGTGTTTCCCTTCCATGAGGAGGGCCTCAATTCAATCTTTATTATATTTTAATTTCAAAAAAGAAAAACATTTGAAAAACAGAGTATTTTACCCTAAAAATACTGGGCACCATGAGACATTTAGAATGGAGGGATTGTTTGGTACTAACACTCATCACCTTAGAAAGGCTTGAGGTTAGATCTGATAGGGAAAATACAGTTGAGACGATTAGCTAAAGTAACAAGAGCTATGGAAACAAGATTAGGGCAATATCAAAGCTTTTCATACTGAAGGACCAGGAAAAATTCAGACCCCCTAGCAAACTGAGTAGAGCCAAAAATGTAGGTTAGCCACTTCAGTGACTCTGCTCCAGGAACTAGCTGACCATAAAGTTAGATTAAAATCTTAGAGAACAATCTTGAGAAACAGGAAGCTTCTCCTTGTGATTTTTCACTGGTATTTTCAACATTTTCCAATGATGCCATCCCTACCCACTTGGGTTATGGTTTCTTCCTTTAAATACCCCTTCTCCCAGCTACTTGGGGTCAAACTCCTTTACCCATGTGTGGGATATGAGTCTTAACCCCAGTGCACTGGTTCCTATCAAAAAACCTTGTGTTATTATAGCAAGGATGGTCTTGCATGAGTTCTTGGGGAGTCGTGTCATCCCAAGACTTGAGTGAGGGTCTCCTCGCTCCAGGGGTCTTTCAGTACATTTTAAAAATCAGCCACAATCTGACAAAACACATGCCCTTTGTTAGCATTCCTTCTGTGTTAGGACCAACAGTTACCTGGCAACAGACAGGTAGGCCTGCTTTGATATAAAATGGACTGTTTGGCCCCTCCTCAATTCCTTGCTCTCTTGGCTCCTCTCTGACTCTCTTCCCTCCCTGACCCCTTTCTCCCTCTCTCCCCTTGCCCCTCCCTCCTCTCTCCAGGCATTCCTGGCTGGCCTCTCCTCTCTCCCCTCTCCCCTCTCCCCTTTCCCATCTCTCTTTGTCACTGTCTCTCTGTCTCTCTTTCTTTCTGTGTGTGTGTGTGTGTGTGTGTGTGTGTGTGTGTGTCTTTCTCTGTCTGTACTCACTTCTCAACTCCTCTCTCCATGCCCTAACTAAACTATTCTATACTATACCTGTCAATACGGCTGGTACCTCAGGGGAAGGGATGCCTCAGCATGGGCCCACCTAGAAACAGCCAACTCTCTTAAGACTAGAACAACATCCTCATCCCCATTTTCTTAGGTTTCCCAGAGACACATCACCCCCAATTCAGCAGGAAGTAGCTAAAGATCACTATGATCACTATGACTCAATTCCAGCTTCACCATTATCCTTTTTCTAGTTTTACCATTTTCAGTTAAACCAAAGTGGAAGAAGGTTGGCATTCCTTCTAAGCTCTGCCCAACAGTTACCTGGCAACAGTCAGGTAGACCTTGCTTGCCATAAAAAGGGGCTGTTTAACCCCCTCCTTGCTCTCTTACTCAATCTGTCCCTTCTCTCTCTGACCCTCTTCTCTCCCTGACCCCTTTCTCCCTCTCTCTTCCCACTATATGTAAGTCCTGCCTCGCTTCTCTCTCTCTCTCTCTCTCTCTCTCTCTCTCTCTCTCTCTCTTTATCTCTCTCTCTCTTTATCTCTCTCTCTCTCTCTCTCTCTCTCTCTCTCTCTCTCACCTGTATTGTGTGTCTGTGTGTGTGTGTCTGTCACTCTATCTGTCTGACTAACTTTCTCTTACTTACTCCCTTCTCAACTCCCCATCCCATATCCTAAATAAACTCTATACTATACTTACCATATGGCTGGTATCTCAGGGGGAAAGAGATGCCTCAGCATGGGCCTGTTGAGGCACCCCTCCCACCTTACCATACTTGGCTCTACTTAACCTGGCTCTTTATATAAAACACAGTACTCTTGCCAAGATTTTCATATCCACACAATACTTGTGTTTAAATATATCTGCTATATATCAATATTTGGTGTGCAGTTTCCTTCTCTTCTCATAAGAGTACAATACAATTTTAAATATTAAGAGCACAGTTCCAGATTTGAAAACATTTAGGAAAAAGTTAAGGATTAAGTGTGCTATATTGGCAATATCAAAGTGTTGGCTAGACTGAAATATAAAATAATAGAAATGAGAGAGCTCATAGACAGGCAGATGTAAAGAACTACATTTATGACCTGATGAAAACTGTCCTCTGTCTTTTCTAGAAAAACTATTGATTTGGGGGTTCATACATATATAGGCAACTAATATTAAATTTCTTCATTAGTTAGTGTTACAGGGAGCCCACCAGAGATGACCATTCAGGCACAGTTCATAATCAATTGAAAGCCTTTATTCTAGTTTGCTGAGACTATGCTTAGGTATTTAGGACCAAAGTATACCTTTGAATGTTTATGTTAAAGTTTTTTTTAAACAACAGCCACATCCTGATATCTGATGTAGGGAGAGGTTTTCTGGAATCAAACAGTTTTATAGAATCTAAGATAAACTAGCTGGGATTTCTTACCTTGGGTTCCTTGAATGGAGTTGGGTAATTTTCCATAGGATTCTCCATCAAAGAATTTAAAGTCTAGTTAAGCCTAAAGTGAAGAAGATGGAACAATTTCTGTTCTATCTTGCTCTGCCATGTTAGGAAACTGAAATTTAGAAGACCCTTGTCAAATGAAATTTGTTATATAACATGGTCATATTTTTAAATAAGGAATTAGCTTGGTGTTGTAACACCTGCATATAATATTTTAGTAGAAGGAAGTACTAGGGCAGCTTTGAGTCCAAATTATTTTCTACAAGGTCAGCATTGATCTATCGAATGTAAATACTGTGGAATAACTGGTACCTCTCCAGGATCTTCATCTACCAATAAAATGGTAGAAAATAAAGATCTGTTGAGTCTTCTCATATGGATACAGGCAGTGGCTACATTCATTGTCAGATGTTGTTTGGTTATATCAATATGATGCAGTTTAATGTATCATCATCATATCTTACTGCTTTACCTGTTTATGCAATGGCATTTGAAGACATGAACAACAACAAAGATGAAAACACCGAGAGTCACATGTACTAATACATGCTCAGCATCTTATTTGTTGTGTTTTCCAAGGCCAGATATAATGAGAACCAGCATTATCAATGAAGATGAATTAATATCAAGCATATAAACAGTTTTGAAAGAAGACAATAAGATAGGTGCTTGGGAATTGTTCATATCTAAATATAGTGAAATACTTAAAATTGGTTTTCTAAAACAAAGTCTCAGTTATCTTGGGATATTCTTAAATTTCTGATCTTCCTGCTCCACATCCTAAGGGCTGGGATTAAAGGCATGAGCCATCATGTGCTACCTATGTCTTATATGGTTTATGGTTGGTCTCTTTCTATATTTTCTATGCTAACAATGGGGACTTTTAAGAATGCTAATCTAGAACAGGAACCAAGAAATGTTTTCTATAAGTGACAGTGTTTAATTTTTCAAGGTCTAATAATTTATTTGTTACTCTTAAAGACTTATTTTTTACTGGACCCAGATTTAAAAGTAGACACTCTAAGCAAGTACAGCCTATGTGTCTTGGTGATCTGCTTGTGGCATTTTTCTTTGGCTTCATTCTCTTGTCTAAAAGTTAATGATATTCTGCAAATTCTCCTTTCTTTTTTCACCTTTTATTAATCATACATTTCTTATTTACATTTCAAATGTTATTCACTTTCCCCATTTCCAAGCCAACATTCCCCTAACCTCTCCAACTCCCCTTTTATACAGATGTTCCCCTCCCCATCCTCACCCCATTACCTCCTCCCCTTATCAATCTTCCTTCACTGGGTTCAGCCTTATAGGACAAAGGGCTTCCTTCCACTGGAAAGTTCTTTACTTGGCTATTCACTGCTACCTATGTAGTCATGGATCCCAGGGTCACCCATGCATAGTCTGGGTAGTGGCTTAGTCCCTGGAAGCTCTGGTTGGTTGGCATTGTTGTCCATATAGGGTCTTTGTTTCCTCTAAGCTCTTTCCCAGTCCTTTTCTGATTCCTTCAAGGGGGTCCTGCTTTTCAGTTCAGTGGATTGCTGCTGGCATTCACTTATGTATTTGCTGTATTCTGCCTGGGTGTCTCTCAGAGACATCTACATCTGGTTCCTGTCAGCCTGTAAGTGTCTTTGCTTCATCCATCTTATCTAGTTTGGTGGACTGTTATGTATGGGGTACATGTGCAGCAGGCTCTGAATGGGTGGTTCCTTCAGTCTCTGATCTAAACTTTTTGCCTCCTATTCCCTCCTAAGGGTATTCTGTTCCCTTTAAAGAAGGAGTGAAGCATTTGCATTTTGTTCATCCTTCTTGACTTTTATGTGTTCTGTGCATCTAGGGTAATTTCTAAGCATTTTGGCAATATCCACCATTATCAATGAGTGCATACCCCCAGTTTTTCTGTGATTGGATTACTCTCACCAGGATGATATTTTCCAAGTTCCATCCATTTGCCATATGAAATTTATAAAGTCACTGTTTTTGATAGCAGAGTAATATTCCATTGTGTAGATGTACCACATTTTCTGTATCCATCCTCTGTTGAAAGGGCATCTGGTTCTTCCAGCTTCTGGCTATTATAAATAAGGCTACAAAACATAGTGGAGCACGTGTCTTTTTATATGTTGAGAATCTTTTGGGTATATGCCAAGAGAGGTATAGCTGGGTCCTCAGGTAGTTCAATGTCCAATTTTCTGAGGAACCTCCAGACTGATTTCCAGAATGGTTGTACCAGTCTGCAATCCACCAACAATGGAGGAGTGTTCTCTTCTCCACATCCTCACTAGCATTTGCTGTCACCTGAGTTTTGATCTAGCCATTCTCACTGGGTGTGAGGTAGAATCTCAGGGGTTGTTTTTTGATTTGCATTTCCCTTTATGACTAAAGATGTTGAACATTTCTTTTAGGGTGTTTCTCAACCATCATTCCTCAGCTGTGAATTTTTGTTTAGGTTGATCCCCATTTTTAAAAGGGTTATTTGTCTCCCCTGAGTCTAACTCTTGAGGTATTTTTGATAAGAATCAGTTGTAGGATTGGTAAAGATCTTTTCTCAATCTGTTGGTTGCCAGTTTGTCCAAATAAATAGTGTCCTTTCCTACCATTTGCAGATGAGATCCCATTTTTTTTCCATTGGATTTAGGAAATTTTTTCCACTGCCATGTTTCCAGTATTTTTTCTTCATTAGGTGTTCTTTTTTTCTGGTCTTTATGCAATCTTCATTAAAAAAGAATGAATTCGATTTTTCTCAATTTGCCTGTTCCTGTATCCACCATTTGGTTGAAAATGCTTTTTTTCACTATTGTTTTGTAATACTGCTTGAAAAATCAGGATAGTGATTCATTTGAAGTCCTTTTTATTGTTGGAGGAGGGTTTCAGCTTATCCTGGGTTTTGTTATTCCAGATGAATTTGCAAATTGTTCTGTCTAACTGTATGAAGAATTGGATTGGTATTTTGATGGGGATTGCATTGAATCTGTAGAACATTTTGTAAAAATGGCCATTTTTACTATATTTATCCTGCCAATCCATGAACATGAGATCTTTTCCATCTTCTGAAGTCTTCTTCACTTTTTTTTCAGAGGTTTTAGTTCTATTACAGATCTTTACCTTGCTTGTTAAAAGTCACACCCAGGTATTTTATATTATTTGGGGACTATTATGAAGGGTGTCGCTTCCCAATTTCTTTTCTCTTGCTTTTCTTTTGTAGAGGAAGGCTACTGATTTATTTGAGCAAATTTATACCCAGGCACTTTTGCTGAAGTTGTTTATCAGCTTTTTAGTAGTTTTGGAATTTTTGGGATCACTTAAATATACTATCCTATCTTCTGCAAATAGTGATATTTTGACTTCTTCTTTTCCGATCTGTATCCCCTTGACCTCCTTTTGTTGTCTGATTGCTCTAGCTAGAACTTCAAGAACTATATTGAATAAGAAGGAGAGAGTTGGCAGCCTTGTCTAGTCCCTGATTTTAGTGGGATTGCTTCAAGTTTCTCTCCATTTAGTTTAATGTTAGCAACTGGTTTGCTGTATATGGCTTTTTACTATGTTTAGGTATGGGCCTTGAATTCCTATGCTTTCCGGGACTTTTATAAAGAAGGGGTGTTGAATTTTGTCAAATGCTTTCTCAGCATCTAATGAAATGATCATGTGGTTTTTATCTTTCAGTTTGTTTATATAGTGGATTATGTTGATGGTTTTCCATATATTAAACCATCCCTGCATCCCTGGGATGAAGCCTATGATCATGATGGATGATTGTTTGATGTGCTCTTGGATTCATATTTGCCAAGAATTTTTTGAGTATTTTTTTAAGTCAATATTCATAAGGGAAATTGGTCTGAAGTTCTTTTCTTTTGTTGTGTCTTTGTGTGGTTTAGGTATAAGAGTAATTGTGGCTTCACAGAAGGAATTCAGTAGCTCTCCATCTGTTTCAATTTTGTGGAGTAGTTTGGATAGTATTGGTATGAGGTCTTCTGTGAAGGTCTGAAAGCATTCTGCACTGAACCCATCTGGACCTGGGCTCGTTTTGGTTGGTAGACTTTTAATGATTGTTTCTATTTCCTTAGGAGATATGGGTTATTTAACTGGTTTATCTGTTCCTGATTTAACTTCGGTACCTGGTATCTGTCTAGGAAATTGTCCATTTCTCCAGATTTTCAAGTTTTGTTGAATATAGGCTTTTGTAGTAGGATCTGATGATTTTTTGAATTTTCTCTGTCTCTGTTGTTATGCCTCCCTTTTCATTTCTGATTTTGTTAACTTGGACACACTGTATCCTCTGGTTAGTCTGGCTAAGGGTTTATCTATCTTTTTGATTTTCTCAAAGAACCAGCCTTTGGTTCTGTTGATTTTTGTATAGTCCTTTTTGTTTCTACTTGGATTGATTTCAGCTTGAGTTTGATTATTTCCTTTCTATTCCTCGGTATATTTTATTTTTTTGTTCTAGAGCTTTTTAGGTGCTGTCAAGCTGTTGATATATGCTCTTCCTGTTTCTTTCTGCAGGCACTCAGCGCTATGAGTTTTCCTCTTAGCACAGCTTTCATTGTGTCCCATAAGTTTGGGAATGTTGTATCTTCATTTTCATTAAATTCTAAGAAGTCTTTAATTTCTTTCTTTATTTCTTCCTTGACCAGGTTATCATTGAGTTGGACATTATTCAACTTTCATGTATATGTGGGCGTTTTTCTTTATTGTTATTCAAGACCAGATTTAGCCTGTGGTGGTCTGATAGGACGCATGGGATTATTTCTATCTTTCTGTATCTGTTGAGGCCTGTTTTATGTCCTATTATATGGTCAATTTTGGAGAAAGTACCATGAGGTTGTGAGAAGAAGGTATATCCTTTTGTTTTAGGATAGAATGTTCTATAATTGTCTTTTAAGTCCATTTGGTTCATGATTTCTCTTAGTCTGTCTTTGTCTCTTTTTAATTTCTGTTTCCATGGTCTGTCCATTGATGAGAGTAGGGTGTTGAAATCTCCTACTATTGTTGTGTGAGGTGCAAAGTGTGTCTTGAGTTTTAGTAAGGATTCTTTTATGTATGTAGGTGCCCTTGCACAGATATTTAGGACTGAGAGTTCATCTTGATAGATTTTTCCTTTGATGAATATGAAGTGTCCTTCCTTATCTTTTTTGATGACTTTTGGTTGAAAATTGATTATATTCGATATTAGAATGGCTACTCCAGCTTGCTTCTTCAGATCATTTGTTTGGAAAGTTGTTTTCCAGCCTTTTACTCTGAGGTAGTGTCTGTCTTTGTCTCTGAGGTGTGTTTCCTGTAGGTAGCAGAATGCAGGGTGCTCATTGTGTATCCAGTTTGTTAGTCTGTCTTTTTCTTGGGGAATTGAGTCCATTGATGTTGAGAGATATTAAGGAATAGTGATTATTGCTTGTTATATTTTGTATTTGGATGTGAGGTTATGTTTGTTTTTCTTCTTTTGTTTTGTTGCAAATGATTAGTTTCTTGCTTTTTCTAGGTGTATAGCTTGCCTTGTGTTGGGCTTTATCATTTATTATCCTTTGTAGTGCTGGATTTGTAGAAAGATATTGTGTAAATTTGGTTTTGTCATGGAATATCTTGGTTTCTCCATTTATGTTAATTGAGAGTTTTGCTGGTATTTGTATTCTCTTAGGGTCTGTATGACATCTGTCCAGGATCTTCTGGCTTTCAAAATCTCTGGTGAGAAATCTGTTGTAATTCTGATAGGTCTGCCTTTATATGTTACTTGACCTTTTTCTCTTACTGCTTTTAATATGCTTTCTTTGTTTTGTGCATTTGTTGTTTTGACTATTCTGTGATGGGAGGAGTTTCTTTTCTGGTGCAATCTATTTGGAGTTCTGTAGGCTTCTTGTATGTTTATGGGCATCTTTTTTTAGGTTAGGAAGTTTTCTTCATGATTTTGTTGAAGATATTTACTGGTCCTTTGAGCTGGGAGTCTTCACACTTTCTATACCTGTTATCCTTAAGTTTCATCTTATCATTGTGTCCTGTATTTCTGTATGTTTTGGACCAGTAGCTTTTTCTATTTTACATTATCTTTGAAAGTTGTGTTGATGATTTTGATGGAATCTTCTACTCCTGAAATTCTGTCTTTTATCTCTTGTATTCTGTTGGTGATGCTTGTATCTACGGCTCCTTGTCTCTTCCTTTGGTTTTCTATATCCAGGGTTGTCTCCCTCTGTGCTTTTTTATTTCTTCTATTTCCATTTTTAATTCCTTCACCTGTTTGATTGTGTTTTCCTCCTGAATTCTTTCAGGCATTTTTTGATTCCTCTCTATAGGCTTCTACTTGTTTATTTGTGTTTTCCTACATTTCTAAGGGAGTTCTTTATGTCTTTCTTTTGGAAGTCCTCCATCATCATGATCAAATGTGATTTAAATCTAGATCTTGCTTTTTGTGGTATGTTTGGATTTGGGAAGAATTAAGCTCTGATAATGCCATGTAGTCTTGGTTTCTGTTGCTTGGGTTCCTGTGCTTGCCTCTCAACTTCAGGTTGTCTCTGGTGTTACCTTGTTCTGCTATTTCTAACAGTGCCTAGATCGTCCTATAGACCTGTGTGTCAGGAGTACTGTAGACCTGTTTTCTTTTTTTCTTTTGGCCAGTTATGGGAACAGAGTGTTCTGCTTTCATGTGTATAGTCATTCCTGCCTACTGGTTTTCAGCTATTCTTGTGGGCCTGTGTCCTGAGTCCACCAGGCAGGTCACTTGGAGCAGAAAAGTTGTTCTTACCTCTGGTCTCAGGCCTGAAGTCGCTCCTCAGGGCTTGGTTCCAGCTCTCTGTGATTGCAATAACTAGAAGGGCCTGCCCCTCCTCCTCTGGGATCCCTGTGCACAGGGGGCTCAGATGATGCTAGGTGTTTCCCTCTGGAGTCAGAAATGTGGGCAGAGAGTAGTCTCCTCTGCTTTCCCAGGCATGTCTGCCTCTCTGAAGGTCTAGCTCTCCCTCCCATGGGATTTGGGTACAGGGAGCTGTTTGACTGGGTCCCTTCAGATCCTGGAGCAGTATAGACTGCAGGGCTCCTGCAGCTTGTATGCCCTTATCTTCTTGTTCCCACAGGCCCCCACTGTTTCCTCTTGGGCCAGGGGATGTGGTCAAAGGTGGGCAGTACTGGCGTCTCTCCTGCCCTGCATTCTCAGGAGTGCCCATGGTCTGGGCGATGGAGCTTTCTCTCCCATGGGATTTAGGGAGCAGGGATCCTCTTCCTTATTTTCTTATTGTTCATCAGAACAATAGGCCATCATTAATTTGCAGGATGCTTAGAATAACAAGGTCCTAGATTTCTTACTTTCTTTTGTTTAAGGCCTTTCTGACAGCATAATGACAGTCATCATCTTCATTAGAGAGACTGGAAAGCTTTGGGACACAACCCCTAATAGTAATTTTCAATCTATGAATTTTCTTTCTTTCTTTCTTCCTTTTTTCTTCCTTCCTTCCTTCCTTCCTTTCCTTCTTTCTTTTTCTTTACAATAACCAAGTTGAGTATAACCATAGTAATTTCCAATTCATGACTATCCTTTTCTTTCTTTCTTTCTTTCTTTCTTTCTTTCTTTCTTTCTTTTTCTTTCTTTCTTTACAATAACCAACTTGAGAACACTCATATCAGATCCACAATATATCTGTAAACAGACTTGCACTTCCTCTCTTGATTTTTCCTTTATCTATAACAGAAATCGTTTTCTTAACAATAGCACTTTCAAGCTATGAGTCATGAAGACTTGATTCATGGAAAAGCTTGTTTGTCCTTCCCACTACAGATTGGAAACAGATTGGAAACCGATCCACACAAAGCATCAACAGCTACTTCTGTGGCCATGTACTCTTCACAGAGACTGCAAAAGTTGTATTCAAGGCCCACTTGATTTTCTAAGAGCTGGTGGCTGGGAAGGAGATATTTGGCTTCATCTTGTCATAATAGACAACCTAGGCTGTGCCATAAAAAAAGAACCAAAACAACAGTATTTTAGGTTTTATAAAACATACATGTTATCTTTATCACATTATACTTTGTTTTGCAAGCTACATTTCAAAATATGAAAGCATTTCTTATAAAAACAAAATAGGTCACAGACAAGAACTGGACTATAAATCACAGTTTGCTAACCTTTGTTTTAGACTGCAAGCTACCTAGGATATTAGTCGGCTATTGACATATACTATTATATAATAACCCACCCTAACATTTCATAATATACAGATGTTAAATGGTTTTCTATAAATTACAGGAAAGAGCACCCATGACATCCTTTCAAAAATATGGTTTGCCAAACAAGGTTTGCATAATGGCAATGCCAATTGAATGTTACGATATAGGTGGGGAGATATTCCCCCAAGGCCTCATCTATAAATAAAGACGTAAAACGCAATCAGTGGTTGCTAACAGGAGAGTCAGTTTTTCTCTGGGAATAAGGCCACTGATATGTTATCTAAATTTAAATGATCAGTCCTAAATTCATATTAATGTGAAACACTAATAATTCAATAATAGTTATAAACAAAACTGTTAAGAATTTGAGGGAGGAGGAATGGAAAAAGTTGAAGAATGTTTGGGTGGAAATGATGTAAATATAGTACCTGTATTTGAAAATCCTGTAAATGAAATTTTAAAAGAGGAAGAAAAATAATGAAATGCTGGTGAGGGTGTGGAGAAAAGGGAACTCTTAAACTTTGTCATTGGGAATGTCAAATCGTATCACCATTATAAAAAAAACATTATAACTTCAAAAAAATAAAATTGATTTTTTTGTAGTGGAAAGAAGATATCCTGCTATTCAAATTTATTCTAGAACTTATATGATTCATGAAAGAGTTAACTTATACAGCACGTATTATATAGCAGAAACTATTTTAAGCCCTATAAACATACTGATATGTTCAGTCCTTGGAACTATTATTCTTAAAGGCCATTGCCCAAGGTCATATTTGTAGGAAATTAAAGGATATGTTAATGACAGGCTAGATTGCCTTTTGTGATTTTTTCATTCCTTGTGGCACTTATGCTATGTAGAGCAACAACATAAACAAAAACAGGAGTCTATATTCAGAATTTAAATCTTGAAACTTTCTTTTTCTTAGAAACAACATTCTTGGGATACAAGGTATAAGTTCTTATAATTTAGACTTATCTTGTTTATAAATGTTCAAATCATGATCTTAGCTTGTAAAGCTTTTGAACAACTTGAACAAAAGAATTACTATGTAATCACCAACCATTTTTGTTATGCCAACCAAACAGATCAACAGGGTCTGATCATTTTAGACCCACACATGTGTTGAACATTTAAGCACATCTGGCTTTAGCTATTTAAATGTAAATGACTTAAGGAAAATTGCTTCTATGTTTTTTATGACCATCTATATTGGAGTTAGTTTTCTTTCAGATATAACAAGCGTAAAGTAAACTCTTAAAGTACACAAACCTTAATTGTGAAGTCTGGTAATTTTTAACATATAAGTACACAAACACATCTGCAAACTCCCTTTTCCTATAACCATTAATCAAATCACGATATGGGATATTCCAAATAGCCTCTGAAGCCTCCTCCTTTACTTTCGTAGTATATACTCACATACATATTCAATCTTAAATATTCAATATTCTGTTTTCTGCTTTAATCAGCTACTTCATCATCATCTCTTCCTGAAATTGATATCAGTGGAATCACACACATGCATTTTTGGTATCTGATTTCATTTACTCAATGTGCTATGCAGTGTTCATCCATGTTTTGTGTATGAGCATATTATTATTTCTATAGGTATATAATTTTTCATTGTCTGAATATATCACCATTTAATTATCCATTCTCTTCCTGCTCAGTATTGCCTTTTTCTAGCTTTTCATTGCTATGGATAAAGGTATAATGATTATTCATTTGTTTGATTAGACATATGCACACATTTTTCTTGGTTATGTCAAAGAATGGACTTAATGATTTTAGGACAAGCTCTTTAGTAGTTTTCCTAGGAGATTATGTGGAATCACACTTTGAAATATCTAAAATGAATTTTAAACAGGTTAATGGCTCTAACTAAATTATAAAGGTTTTTTTTAATACTTCAAAGACACAGAATCATATTGAAATGTAATATTTTGTTGCAACAAATATTTGAGTTTTGGTCTGAATACTAAGAGTAGCAAATATGTTTGATTAACCATGCAACATGCTTCATCCTGTAATTACAATTCTGATTTGAAACGAAACTCTCAAAATGCTTTATTGAATTTGTCTATACTTATGTATCCAATTTTCTAAGTCAAAGATTTAAACCTCTTCTGTAATGTTCCTGTATAATTTGTTGGTCAGAGATGGTATATCTCTGTGCTTTAGTGGGGGAAATAAAAGCAGGGAAACACTAGAATCTTTCAAAAGGAAGCCATTCTGTTTAACTAAAGATCAAAATTCTCTGAGAATTGGCCCTGTGGTGGCCTAAGCTTTGGAATACATGACCTTCCCTCAGGGCCAAATTGTTTTTCAAGGTTTGTGTCATGCTAAGTTAGGAACACTTGCAAAAATCAGTTTCTGTCAGGAGATTCCTGCTAGAATGGAAGTGAAGGTTGTATCAGGCAAAGCAACAAGGAAGACCAGTGTAAAATATTAGTTCCCACCTGAGTGGTAATGAATGCTGGTTTGTTTTGTCTTTCCCTACTAGAATCCATGCTTTTATATAAATTATCTGATTTAGCTTGGATCCTACTCTTCTCTCATAGCTGACTTTATAGTTGAACTATAGTCCTTGGATTCATGAAACAATTACACCATAGACTTAATTCAGGGCCAGGATCCTTAGGAAACAAGTCTAGTTTTCTTTTTTCTATAAACTGTAGTTTACTGATACTTTTGATTCAAATTCTATTATTATCATCACTCCATATTTTTCTTTTTTCGGCTGACTCTATGACTAACTTTACGTATATAATTTGAATTTGTTCAAAAACAAGATGAGGCAATTAGGAAGGTGAGGAGGAATCTGCTAACAAATGTTGAACATCCTGGGAAGTGTGAAGATGATTGAAGGGAGAGCAGCATTTGGGGTTGTCCAGCAAATGTTACATTCCTAGTCTGAAAAGTCAGAAAACCTGTAGCAGAGCAGCTACAGGGGATGATTCCTTAGGCTAAGCTGAAGATCACCAAATCAATGTCTTAATCTATTCAACCCGTAACAGTGCTAGTGACACTTGGAGTTTCTATATGATAATGTCCCAAATATGTCATATAGTGGCAGGGAGCATTAAAATGACAATGTCAAAGGGAAGTAACATATTTCAGGAATACCAACAAAATTAAATAAATATCAATCCCACAAATAATGATAGAGTATCTTAGCATAGAAGATGGTGACGAGTCTTGTTAGTGTTTCTTCCCCATGAATTACTTAAAAGTAAATGAAACAAGCTACATGGCTGTGAAGTAAAGACTCATAAAAGAGAATGATACTTCCTAAATAAAATGTAGGTATATTATAAGCTAGAATACATTGACAGGGGACCAACAGAGTGAGAAAGGGAAAGATAGTTATTGATAACTCTGTATAAGTAAACAACTGAGGCTATGAGAAAGCAGAAGCCCTCTAGGTCTTCCACTGGAGCTCTCTAGGAGCAGAGGTGTTTTTACATAAGTAGCAGACAACTGTTAGTTGAAGACTATGTCTGGGTGCCAGTTATCCATGTTTTAGCTTGCCCTGTGCGTCTGGAACTTCAGAGGAAGCATTTAATTAAAGAGTAACATATATTAGTACCTGAAAACAGGTCTCAATGCAAGAGTGAAAAAATGTCAGCCTGAAGTCACTAGGTGAAAAATGTACTAAAATTTTGCAAACTTCCTTATTAATGATCATGTTCTGTAGTAAGCTTTCTGTAAGGTTGGCTTATATGCTGATCAATGTGATGAAGTGTCTATTTATTGTACTATGAAGGGTAACTGGCAGAACTTTGGTTCTGGTGTTATAATCAATGGAAATACTTAATCTTTGTCATTCTTAAGTTTGAAAGCATAGAAAATTCCATCAGTAAACATGTATTAGGTAGTAGTCAGACAAAATTATCAAAGAAAACAGTGTTACAAAGGAGTAAATTGTTTTGAAATTGTAAAGAACTTTATATTTGCAGTTATTTAACTGTTATACTTACAAGCCACCTTTAATTTATTGCTTATGTATTTAAATAGACACTTTTGAATTTATTTCTGGGATGCTAATTCTAACTGCATTGCATAATTGCTCATGAAGCTTTTTATATTTTCCTTTTAGTATATCTCAGTTTAGCTTTTCTATTCCAATTAAAGTTATCTGAAGTTTTAAGTGACACTTCTATCACCATTTGCTTTTTAAAATGTCTGTACACACAGATACATCACTGAATTACATTTTAATATTTGTAAAACCTTACTAGAATATTGTCATCATTACCCATCACTGTGATAGGTTAATTTTTTCAGAAAAAAGGGCTCAGGCTAAATAATATGTGTTTAAAGCAAATGGAAATACTGGATTCTTCTGGTAAAAATCTAATTTAATGTTAACCTTTTGGAGAAATGGCAAGCAAAATTTTCTCATAGAGATATTAATGATGACATTTGAGTCCTTATTTATATTTGTAGACACACTGAAGCTGAGAATTCCTGTTTTGCGTAATGACTGAATGTGTACATGTGCTCTTTTGAGCCTTGATTAAACTATCAAAAATATTTCCATTCTTAACTTTTGTGCTATCAAGACTGTTTATGATTATATTACTTTCTTCAAAGATAATTTAGAATGGTGACTGTCACATTTTATATGTTGCTCACAAATGCCAATGTCATCTTCAGATGAGACCATCTAGTTTAATTTTTAGGGGTATAAAATTTGAATAAAGACTAGCCTTTAAAGGGAAACTAATTAGAATAAAGGCACTGCTTCGTGACTCATGGAGTTATAGGAGGTGGCATTTATGGGTTCAGTGTTTTCTGGAAGGCTAAATATTACAAAATACTGAGTTCATAAAAATATATACAAGAAAAAATTGACAGTCTTCCATTTTGGGGTGCAAGTTAGAACATATAGCATGGATTACCTTTTCAATAAGATCAACAACAACAAAAAACTCACATATACATGGAAGCTGAACAATACTCAATGATAACCTGGTCAATGAAAGAATAAAGAAAGAAATTAAAGACTTTTTAGAATGTAATGAAAATGAAGGCACAAAATACCCAAACTTATGGGACACAAGGAAAGCAATGATAAGGGGAAAATTCACAGCTCTGACTGCCTCCAAAAAGAAATTGGAGAAATCATACATTAGCACCTTGACAGCACACCTAAAAGCTCTAGAACAAAAAGAAGTAAATGTATCAAAGAGGAGTAGAAGTCAGGAAGTAATCAAACTCAGGGCTGAAATCTACCAAGTAGAATCAAAAAGAGCAATATGAAGAATCAACAAAACCCGGAGCTGGTTCTTTGAGAAATTCAACATGATAGATAAACCCTTAGCCAGACTAACCAGAGAGCACAGAAAGAATATCAAAATGAACAAAATCAGAAATGAAAAGAGAGATATAACAACAGAATCTTAGGAAATTCAAAAAGTCATCAGATCCTACTACAAAAGCCCATATTCAACAAAACTGGAAAATCTGGATGGAATGGACAATTTTCTAGACAGAAACCAGATACCAAAGTTAAATCAGGATCAGATAAACTATCTAAAGAGTATCATAACTCCTAAAATATAGAAGCGGTTATTAAGTGTCCCAACCAAAAAAAAAAAAATCCCAAGACTAGATGGGTTTAGTACAGAATTCTATGAGACCTTCAAAGAAGACCTAATACAAATGTTTCTCAAAGTCTTTCATAAAATAAAAACAGAAGAAACACTACCCAATTCATTCTATGAATCCACAATTATGCTTATACCTAAACCACACAAAGACCCAACAATAAAGTGAACTTCAGACAAATTTCTCTTATGATTATCAATGCAAAAATACTCAATGAATTTCTTACAAACCGAGTCCAGGAACATACCAAAATGATCATCCATCACGATCCCTAGACTTCATCCCAGGGATGCAGGGATGGATCACTCTAGAGAAATCTATCACAATAATCCACTATATAAACAAACCCAAAGGAAAAAAATACATGATCAGCTCATTAGATGCTGAGAAAGCATTTGACAAAATCCAACACTCCTTCATGTTAAAAATCTTGGAAAGATAAGGAATTCAAGGCCCATACCTAAACATAGTCAAAAGAATATACAGCAAACCAGTAGCCCACATCAAACTAAATGGAGAGAAACTTGAAGCAATCTCACTAAAGTCAGGGAGTAGACAAGGCTGTCTACTCTCTTCCTACTTATTCAATGTAGTACTCAAATTCTAGGCAGAGCAATCAGACAACAAAAGGAGGTCAAAGGGATACAAATTGGAAAGAAAGAATCAAAATATCACTATTTGCATGATATGATAGTATGGTTAAGTGACCTCAAAAATTCCACTAGATAAAAACCTAAATCTGATAAATAGCTTCAAAAAGTGGCTAGATACAAAAATTAATTCAAACAAATCAGTAACCTTCCTCTACTGAAGGAATAAACAAACTGAGAAAGAAATTAAGGAAATGACACCCTTCATTATAGTCCCAAATAATATAAAATCCCTCAGTGTCACTCTAATCAAGCAAGTGAAAGATTTGTATGACAAGAACTTGAAGTCTCTGAAGAAAGAAATTGAAGAAGATCTCAGGATGGAAAGATCTCCCATTATCATGGACTAGCAGGATTAATATAGTAAAAATGGCCATTTTGCCAAAAGTAATCTACAGATTAAATTCAATCCCCATCAAAATTCTACCTGAATTCTTCACAGAGATAGAAAGAGCAATTTCCAAATTCATTAGAATAACAAAAAACCCAGGATATCAAAAACTATAACATCAACAGTAAAAGAACTTCTGGGAAAATCACCATCCCAAGCCTCAAGTAGTATTACAGAGCAATAGTGATAAAAACAACTGTATGCTGTTGGCACAGAGATGGGCAGGTAGATCAATGGAACAGAATTGAAGACCCACAAATGAACCCACACACCTATGGTCACTTGATCTTCGACAAAGGAGCTAAAAAAACTGTCCAGTAGAAAAAGATAGCATTTTCAAAAAGTAATGCTTGTTCAACTTGAGGTCAGCATGTAGAAAGAATGCAAATAGATCCTTTCTTATCACCCTGTACAAAGCTTAATTCCAAGTGGAATAAGGACCTCAACATCAAACCAGATACACTCAAACTAATAGAAGAAAAGTCAGGAAGAACTTTGAACACATGGGCACTGGGAAAATTTCTGAACAAAAGACCAATAGCTTCTGCTCTAAGATCAAGAATCGACAAATGGGACCTCATAAAACTGCAAAAGCTTCTGTAAGGCAAAGGACACTGTTATTAGGACAAAGAGCAACGAACAGATTGGCCAAAATCTTTACCAGTCCTACTTCTGATAGAGGCTAATATCCAATATATGCAAAGAACTCAAGAAGTTAGACTCTAGAAAGCCAAATAACCTTATTAAAAAGGGGGGTACAGATATAAATAAAAAGAATTCTCGTATATAGGAATACTGAATGGCTTAAAAGTACCTAAAGAAATGTTCATCATCCTTAGTCATCAGGAAATGCAAATCAAAACAACCTTGAGATTCTACCTCACACCAGTCAGAATAGCTAAGTTCAAAATCTCAGGTGACAACAGATGCTGGCGAGGATGTGGAGAAGGAGGAACACTCCTGCATTGTTGGTGGGATTGTAGACTGGTACAACCACTCTGGAAATCAGTTTAAGTGGTTCCTCAGAAAATTGGACATTCCCTACCTAAGGACCCAGCTATGCCACTCCTGGGCATATACCCAAAAGTATCTCAACATACAACAAAGACACATGCCCCACTATGTTCATATCAGCCTTATTTATAATAGCCAGAAGCTGGAAAGAACCTA
This sequence comes from Rattus rattus, assembly GCF_011064425.1. Lineage (NCBI taxonomy): Eukaryota > Metazoa > Chordata > Mammalia > Rodentia > Muridae > Rattus > Rattus rattus. The sequence goes on from NC_046172.1 coordinate 36,258,875, forward strand.
GATGTCCTTCAACAGAAGAATGGATACACAAAAGTGGTATATCTACACAATGGAGTATTACTCAGCTATCAAAACAATGACATCATGAAATTCATAAGCAAATGGTTAGAACTAGGAAATATCATCCTGAGGTGATGTAACAATCACAAAAACACACACATGGTATGCACTCACTGATAAGTGGTTCGCCCAAAAGCTTGAATTACCCAAGATGCAACCCACAGACCACATGAAGGTCATGAAAAAGGACAACCAAAGTGTCTTCCTACACTTGGACAGACCCATGGGTCTAGCTGCATATCTAAAAGATGGCCTTGTTGTGCACCAAAGGGAGGGAGAAGCCCTTGGTCCTGCCAAGTGTAGGGGAATGTCAAGGTAGAGAGGCAGGAAGCAGGGTATGGGAATGCGGGGTAGGGTTGGGTAAGGGTAACACCCTTATAGAAGAAGGGATGGGGATGGGATAGGGGGACTTATGGATGGGAAACCGGGAACTGGGAAAGGGAATAGCATTTGAAATGTAAATTTAAAAAATCCAATAAAAAGAAGAATGAAGGGGAAAACACATACTTATCATTCAGAGGACTTGAGATTAGTTTCTTTCATACACAATTGGTAGCTTACAAATGCCTGTAACTCCAGCACCAGGAAAATCTGACACTGCTGGCATCCACAGGCACAAGCCCAAACCTCTGACACCCATACACATAATTAAACATTTAAAGTAAATCGTAAAAATGAAAACATAAAGAATTCTTTAAAGGACAGATCAAAATGCATGTGAAAATAATCAAGTTGAGAGTCCGGAAACAGTAATCAAGTAATAATTTTATTTAGCTTTACATTTAATATCCTTATGGAATGACAGGAAGTTGCAAAGGTAGTATAAATAAGTCCATGCCCATTTCACCCAATTTCATGCAAGGTTATATCTCAAAATTATAATACAGTGCCAAAATCAAGAAACCTACATTGTTAGGGCTAGTAGGTCAGTGGCAAGCACTGTCTAAAAGAGTCAAGTTGATAAATTCAATCTCCAGCAATAAAGAGAGAGAGATAAAGAGAGAGACAGAGAGAGAGAGAATGATTAACATTAGTATAAATATAAATCTATATAAATCTAGTTCTGACATTTTATCAAATGCTATTTGCGTCTTTTTTTTTAGGTTGAGTTTAGAGTGTTCTTTAATGTGACTTAGGTATGAGTCCCTTTGGGATAAATAATTTGAAATATTTTTCCCAGGCCCTAGCTTCTTTTTTTTATAACCCTTTAAACAGTAGAAGGTTTTTTTTTTTTATGTCAAAACTGTCAAGTTAGAAATATTTGTACTCCAAAACTCTATTTTTAAGGAAAGGGAGAAAGTGAATACATTTGCATATACATACATGATATCAAAAAATGAGGCATTTCTCATCCTTTATAGGGTTTATTTGCATAGGCAATAGATTTTGTAGTAACAATAAAGAATGTTAAATTCTGTCAATAAAAAAAGAAGGTCTGGTCAGGGGCTGGGGATTTAGCTCAGCAATAGAGCGCTTACCTAGGAAGCGCCAAGGCCCTGGGTTCGGGTCCCCAGCTCCGAAAAAAAAAAAAAAAAACAAAAAAAAAAAAAAAAAAAAAAAAAAAAGGTCTGGAATAACAAAATTTTGTTTCATTAAAATTGCTAGTTATATCCGTTGACAAAACAGCATCAAAAACAAAACTTAAGAATGTTTACCAAAGCAAATCTATGCTAAAAATACACTTTAGGGAGAAGAAAATAATGCTATACTGAATGTTTGAAAAGTAAAGAGTAATGATGAGTAGGTATAAATGCATAAGTCCATTAATAAAAATTCAGTTATAAAATAAGTGTCACCCTGTATGATTTGATGAACTCTAAATCATCACAAAGCTAAATTACCAGAAAATAATTCAATTAGGAAGGGGATGGTTGAATCAAACTTCCAAAGTTCTACTTATCATTCAAAATGAGAAATAATCAAAGGTGCCAGGAAAGATTTTAGTAAAGCATGTTTCTGGGTATTTCTATGAGGACATTTCCAAATCCTATTAAATAAAGATGGAGAGACTTGCCCTGAGTGGAGATGGCGCCATTCAGCAGACTGGGTCCTGAACAACATAAAAGGAAAAGAAAGAAATTTATCAATTTAGGCATGTTCTACCTCACCCAAGGCTCAGAAATATGGAGCTTAAGTTGTTTAAAATGCATGAAAAATTTTCAAAAGCAGCCTCAAAAAGAGTAAGAGATAGTAAATAAAAGGGATAAAAAGAAACCCAAAAGAAAGAATTCTTCAATCACATTTTATCAAAAATATGATTCATCAAAAAAGGCAGGCAAAATATTTTTAAAGTAGTGTAGAAGAGCATAATATCCCATCCCTAAAATAATATTTTAGGGAAAGGATTATTCTGAAATTAAAGCAATTAAGAAGTAAGTGCAGAAAAGACTTTGTACCCCATCTCTGTTTAAAATAGACATAAATTCCAAAGGAAAAATGATCTTTTATTGTTTAGCTATGTAATGTCCTCCAACTATTCATATACTGAAAACTTGTTCCCCATGCGACACTGTTCAGCGACATAGCCTTCCATTGTGGTTGGATCTTGAGAGCTCTGACACCATTAATGGATAAAGTAAGTAGACTAATAAAAGGTGAGTCATACCAGGAAGACAGGGACAACTAGCAAATTACAGAATGATTCCTTTGCGTTATACTTTAAGGAATTTACTTTAAGGAATGTACACTGTGGGACTTCATGAAAAACACTTAATGGGAGAAACTTCCCAAAGCCACACTCCTAGATAAAACACTACCAGTAATCAGTGACTTCAAAAGAGGAAAAATCAGTTTTCTCTAAGGATGAGCTTCCTGATCGGTCATCTAAGAGAAGTTACTAGCAACACTGAATGAACTCAGGAGGTTGTATTATGCACATATAGGTATAAATATGACTAATAATTTTAAAAGAAGATGTCACAAATATGAGGAGAGTCATAGGAGGAGTTGTATGGATGGAAATGATGGAAATGCAAAACTTGTGTTGAAATTCTCAAAGAGCAAATAATTTAAATAAAATGCTACCTCATAAGACTGTAGGTACAGCACTCGCTTCGGCAGCACATATACTAAAATTGGAACAATACAGGGAAGATTAGCATGGCCCCTGCGCAAGGATGACACGCAAATTCGTGAAGCGTTCCATATTTTTCAAGCAAGTAAAAGATCTGTACAGTAAGAACTTCAAGACTCTGAAGAAAGAAATTGAAGAAGACCTCAGAAGATGGAAAGATCTCCCATGCTCATGGATTGGCAGGATTAATATAGTAAAAATGGCCATTTTACCAAAAGCGATCTACAGATTCAATGCAATCCCCATCAAAATACCAATCCAATTCTTCAAAGAGTTAGACAGAACAATTTGCAAATTCATCTGGAATAACAAAAAACCCAGGATAGCTAAAACTATCCTCAACAATAAAAGGACTTCAGGGGGAATCACTATCCCTGAACTCAAGCAGTATTACAGAGCAATAGTGATAAAAACTGCATGGTACAGAGACAGACAGATAGACCAATGGAACAGAACTGAAGACCCAGAAATGAACCCACACACCTATGGTCACTTGATTTTTGAGAAAGGAGCCAAAACCATCCAATGGAAAAAAGATAGCATTTTCAGCAAATGGTGCTGGTTCAACTGGAGATCAACATGTAGAAGAATGCAGATCGATCCATGCTTATCACCCTGTACAAAACTTAAGTCCAAGTGGATCAAGGACCTCCACATCAAACCAGATACACTCAAACTAATAGAAGAAAAACTAGGGCAGCATCTCGAACACATGGGCACTGAAAAAAATTTCCTGAACAAAACACCAATGGCTTATGCTCTAAGATCAAGAATTGACAAATGGGATCTCATAAAACTGCAAAGCTTCTGTAAGGCAAAGGACACTGTGGTTAGGACAAACGGCAACCAACAGATTGGGAAAAGATCTTTACCAATCCTACAACAGATAGAGGCCTTATATCCAAAATATACAAAGAACTCAAGAAGTTAGACAAGGGGAGACAAATAACCCTATTAAAAATGGGGTTCAGAGCTAAACAAAGAATTCACAGCTGAGGAATGCCCGAATGGCTCAGAAAACACCTAAAGAAATGTTCAACATCTTTAGTCATAAAGGAAATGCAAATCAAAACAACCCTGAGATTTCACCTCAAACCAGTGAGAATGGCTAAGATCAAAAACTCAGGTGACAACAAATGCTGGCGAGGATGTGGAGAAAGAGGAACACTCCTCCATTGTTGGTGGGATTGCAGACTGGTACAACCATTCTGGAAATCAGTCTGGAGGTTCCTCAGAAAATTGGACATTGAACTGCCTGAGGATCCAGCTATACCTCTCTTGGGCATATGCCCAAAAGATGCCCCAACATATAAAAAAGACACGTGCTCCACTATGTTCATAGCAGCCTTATTCATAATAGCCAGAAGCTGGAAAGAACCCAGATGCCCTTCAACAGAGGAATGGATACAGAAAATGTGGTACATCTACAGAATGGAATATTACTCAGCTATCAAAACAATGACTTCATGAAATTCATAGACAAATGGTTGGAACTGGAAAATATCATCCTTAGTGAGGTAACCCAATCACAGAAAAACACACATGGTATGCACTCATCGATAAGTGGCTATTAGCCCAAATGCTTGAATTACCCAGATGCATAGAACAAATGAAACTCAAGACGGATGATCAAAATGTGAATGCTTCACTCCTTCTTTAAAAGGGGAACAAGAATACCCTTGGCAGGGAATAGAGAGGCAAAGATTAAAACAGACACAGAAGGAATACCCATTCAGAGCCTGCCCCACATGTGGCCCATACATATACAGCCACCCAATTAGACAAGATGGATGAAGCAAAGAAGTGCAGGCAGACAGGAGCCGGATGTAGATCTCTCCTGAGAGACACAGTCAGAATACAGCAAATACAGAGGCTAATGCCAGCAGCAAACCAATGAACTGAGAATAGGACCCCCGTTGAAGGAATCAGAGAAAGAACTGGAAGAGCTTGAAGGGGCTCGAGACCCCTTATGAACAACAATGCCAACCAACCAGAGCTTCCAGGGACTAAGCCGCTACCTAAAGACTATACATGGACTGACCCTGGACTCTGACCTCATAGGTAGCAATGAATATCCTAGTAAGATCACCAGTGTAAGAGAAAGCCCTTGGTCCTGCTAAGACTGAACCCCCAGTGAATGTGATTGTTGGGGGGAGGGTGGTGATGGGGGGAGGATGGGGAGGGGAACACCCATGTAGAAGGGGAGGGGGAAGGGTTAGGGGGATGTTGGCCCGGAAACCGGGGAAGGGAATAACATTTGAAATGTAAATAAGAAATACTCAAGGTAATAAAAATAATAATAAAAAAGACTGTAGGTACAGCCGTCTTTAAATATTCACTTTCAGATCTTTAATTTTTACAATTTATCTGACAAAAAAATGTGCTTTTCTTTTCATACTTTTGACTGCTGAATCACAATTTCCCACTGTCAAAGAAAAAAATCTATTTTTATCAAATATCTCGAACCTGACAATTGGGCCTGGATTTCTCTAGATATAGAAGTTTCCTGGTATCAAACAAGAGAGTAATTTAAAATATTAAATTTATTCCTATAGAAGTAGATGTTTGTAACAATGAAGTAATATCCTTTGACAAGTCACAACTTCTGATTCTGTTTTCAGCAGAATTAACTGAGTACTAAATTAAGTTGTTGGTGGACATATCAATGAAAGTAGTTGTTGATAATAACTTCCTTGTACATTTTAGTATAGAAATCATAGAAGACACTAAAAGACTGAGTGGCATTGCTACAATGAAACTCCTCTCTGTATTGACTTCTTTTCTACACGAATAAGTTTGTTCATTAATCACATACCTAATACATAAAACTGGGGGAGAATTGATGGTAATTTCTCTGTTACTCTAGTCATAAGTTATAATCATTCTTAAACACATAATTAAATGAGTATACCTTCATTCTCGTCACTAAGTGGTGCATTTTCATTGACATTTTACACTTGATGTTTGATGATTATCAGGAAATTCTAGACCTCCCACAACATAGGGCATGACTCGAGCTATTTTATTTCAGTGGTTAATGGAGAGTAACTTCCCAAGTTGACTGACTTTGTGACTACAGGGATTTCATGAACCCTTGAAATTCAGTTATTTATTTATATTTTAGTAAACAATGTCATTTACGGTCATTGATAATTACAGATATAAATTTTGATTATTTTTAAATACACATACTTTCATGTTCAAAAATGGGACCATGGTGGCTGGAAAGATACCTCAGTGGTTGAGACCACTTACTGCTCTTCCTGAGGACCTGCTTTTAATTTCTAGCACTTACTTTGAGTGGCTCACAGCTGACTTGTACATGCAGGTCCAGGGGATCCAATACCTCTGGCCTTTTGGAACACATACGTTCATGTGCACATATCCGCACGCAGTCACATATGCACATATCTAACTAAAACTAATAAAAATGAATCTAAAATAATTGATATTATGTTTACAAGAAACATGCACTGTCCTAAGTGCAAATATGTTCCAAGATCTCTCTGATCTGTCATCTAAACAGAAAAAAAATTTCCTGACAGTTTCTATGGCAATATCTTTTCTAGCAGAGAAGTAGTATCAGTCAATAAACCATCACCATAGTTGGGCTGGTACTAATCTGTACTTTCCCTGCCTTGAAGTAGGAGGTCTTATAGGAAATAACATAGTAAAATTAGCCTTAGTTCTATATAAAGCTATTAAATATGACTACTACTTACCTCTACCTGTCTCTGGCCTGAATAACAGTATATATAGTATCTATTAAAAACAAAAACAAAAACAACAAAACAAATAAAACAAACCAAACAATGGCATTTTCACTTGGAAAATTCTGAGAAAGAGGTTCTGAAATTATGTTGCTCAAATACTCTCCAAAATACTACTAGATTTTTTTTCTGCAGAAAAAAAGTAAGATATAAGTGTTATACCGCATATAATATAATGTCCCCAGAAAGGTAAAAAGAATGAGTGTAGAATCATTAGATTATAGGCCTGGTGGAAACCATGTATGTGGAAACTTATGCTTGGATATGCCTTCAAAGTCATTTGGCCCAACTTCCATGCTTCATATGAAATCCTATCTGAACAAGAAGTTTTGCTGCTTGAAGAAAATATGGAGTGGAAAAACTGTAAGAGAATTAGTTTTTACTATTGGAATATGGTTTCTCATACTTAATCTCTCAATGCATATGCACCTCAAGGGATGGCGTATTATATTTTCTTTGAGCTTTAGGGGGAAAGTTCATTTTTATTTTTAAAACATCAGTGCATTATCACTAAAACATATGTTCAGTACTTCACTAGAGTTTGGAACTGGCCATTGATCCATTTCATTGAAGATACTAACCATGCTATGCATTGCTCCATCCTTGTCTCTGTCCACTTTCCTGACAATTTGTATTTCTGTATCAATTCTTCTACCTTATCCTTCCCAAGAGTGGTTACTCTCTGTTAAAAACAACAGAGAATAATCCTCCTTAATCCATCATCCTAGAACACTCTCCTTTTCTATGATAATCCATAAGCATGACATCCATCCTCAGAACTGTGACAATGCAGTGTGTGTGTGTGTGTGCAAGTGTGTGTGTTAGAGTGTGTGTGTGAGTGTGTGTATAAGTATATGTATGAGAGAGAGAGAGTGTGTGTGTGTGTGTATGTGTGAGAGAGAGTGTGTGTGTGACTGTGTTTGTGACTGTATGTGTGAGTGTGTGTATGTGAGAGTGTGTGTGAGTATGTGTGTGTGAGAGTGTGTGTATTGTATGTGCACACCTGCTTTTTAAATACCACTAACATTTTTGGTTTTATGGAATTTTAGTTTAAATTCAAGAAAATGATCATAGCATCCAATTTGGTTTACTTCTCTGGAAGACTTGCCCCCTCCCCCTCCTTTGGATTACAAGGCACCTCCACATGGTGCTTCAGTGTCTAGTTCTCTCTGCATAAGGTAAGCACCATCCTTAGTCTCCTTAGTCATTTGTAACAATGATTCCAACATTAACACATCGTGTTTATTGATCAGCAAGTAGGATTAAAAAGGAAAACATTATGATTGGTAGTACAGTGAGTTTATAACAGTTCTTAACTCCTAAACAGAAACAAAATGCCTATAATGATTCCTCTAAATTACCACGTGCCAAAGAATTATAGCATAGCTACCACAATCATCTTATAGCCTTGAAGGGAACCACCATATGATACATTAAAAAAGGACTGGAAGAGCATGAAGGGGCTCGAGACCCCATATGAACAAAAATGCCAAAACCAGAGCTTCCAGGACTAAGCCACTACCCAAAGACTATACATGGACTGACCCTGGGCTCCAACCTCATAGGTAGCAATGAATAGCCTAGTAAGGGCACCAGTGGAAGGGGAAGTTCTTGGTCCCACAAGATCAGAACCCCCAGGAACGTGATTGTTGGGGAGGGCGGCAATGGGGAGGATGGGGAGGGAACATCCATATAGAAGGGAGGGGAGGGGTTAGGGGATGTTGGCCCAGAAACCGGGACAGGGAATAACAATCTAAATGTAAATAAGAAATACCCAAGTTAATAAAGATGGAAAAAAAAAAGTATTGCAAACACAAATGAAGTATTGTCCTTCTAAATGTTGTTGACTCTTGTGTCACAGTTATTAATAAATACAACGTTGCTGAAGTCCTCTTGGTTTAAGTTTTCTCTTACTTGTAGCCTTTTCCATTCACCTGGGTGTGAAGATGGAGCTCCAAACAAAAACTGATCCTGGTTGTCATAGTCTCTGTGAACATGTATCACAATGACACTACTTATTTTCTTCTGGTTTTCAAAATTGCCTTAAGAAAATATCTACATGGGGAGGGGGAAAAGAAAATATCTATGCTTGGCTGTAAAATAGAGAAGCTAATGCAAGAGGTTTATAAACTTTTAAGATAGTGAGAATTTTCTTCTTCTATCAGTTTTACCCCTTTTAATTTTTTTCTTATTCCAATATCTTTTTCACTTCTCCCACATAACTGAAATTTAGGTTCACTTCTAGGCTACTTCATCTCTAGGTTCTTTTTTTAAATCAAAGACTTACTTGCCAAGAGACTTTTGTTAGCTCTAGCAAACATGGCATGGTCAAAAGATACTTTCAAGGAAACCTGGAATCAAGGTTGACTGTTGGAAAAAGTAAAGGATAATAAAGCACAACTCAGCCAAAATCACATATAACATCTGAGCTTTCCCTCTGACAGTGTCACTTTTACTAGCAAAGAGTGCAATTCAAAGCTAAAATTTCAGCAAAAAAATGTACAGAAGATTTTAGAGAAAACTATTTGAGACTTCCTGATGCTGTAAAACTTGTCCTTAGAGGAACAAGTCATTTTGGGTAAGAAAAATATTTATAATTGAGTCATTTCTTAATCTCTGCAAGTCTATTTCAATTCAGAAAGCCTTCAATGGGAGCCTGTCATCAGCTCAGTCCTGCACAGAGAGGTTTGTTTGAACATGAAATGTGAAACAAACCAAACAAAACAAATTGTTTTCTGTGCCAAAGCAGCTTCACACCTCACTCTGATTCCCATTAAAAGTGTTAAGTTTATTTTTGAAAGCAATATAAATAGATTGGCTCAGTGGTAGAGCGCTTGCTCCAGGAAGCTTAAGGCCCTGGGTCTGGCCCCCAGTCTGAAAAAAAAAGAACCAAAAAAAAAAAAAAAAGAAAGCAAAAAAGGTGGATTTCCAGTACTAACTGGAGTACCTTGGGGCAATGCACAAAATAAGTAGGATTTGAACTATATCATAAAGGATGAGAAGATTCATAGGGGAGAAGAGACCCCAGGTGAGAAGATTGGGTGCCAAGAAGACACTTTCAAATTAACAATGGAGTATGCAACTAGGTTGTGTGCTCTTTATGAGTTTCCCTTCGAATGTTAGCTAAACAGCAAGCTTTATCTTCCCATCTTCCTTTCCCTGACCTGCCAGGTGTTAGAATTTCTCTGTCTTTGGCTATTGTTCAGCTCCTCAGTTTGAACACTACAAATTTAGGCATAACTTCTGCTCTTTGTGTGACAGTTCTTGCATAAAACACATTCTCAGTGCTTTCTGTGGTACTTATTCTTGATGCAAGGAACAGATGGCAGAATCTAAAGTCATTTCTCTTTATAGACCATTCAAGATATAAGTGGCAGACCTGGATGCTGTGGACTAGGATGGTTACAGATCTTTTATGCTGTTTTCATTTCAATTGTTTGATTGTTTTTAAGAAGCAATAACCATTCCTCATGAATGTGTTTAAGTAGTAGAAATTTATCTTTATTTTCAATCCTTCCTTAACTTTGCAGATTTTGAATATAATTGCTTGATTTAACTTTGTAGCACAAATATAAACACCCCTGTTATAGTATCCTTTGGCATTTTCTCAGTGTTGGCCTTACGGTTCCTAGTCTTTTCAACACATAGCATACATATGTGAGGTTCTCTACCTGTATGTTTTCTCTGAGAAATACAAGTGACTATAAATAAGTGACTACAAATAATCACAATAGATAAAGTGACTATAAAGAAAGGTCATTAAATATATAAATCAAAGCGATATTTGGATATGTGCTGAGAGTTCAACTACTTGGTAACTCACTGCAACTTTTCTCGTGTTAATCCTATAGTATTTAATATATGGATATTAATGCTCAAGTATTTTTATATTTTAATTGATTCTTTGAGAATTTCATACACTGTGTTTTCATCATATTTTCCCTCCCCATCTCTTACTAGATCTATCCTGCATCCCATAGTGATCATATTTTATGTCCATTATTTTTTTTTAAATCTCTCAAGTCCAATTAGTGCTGCCTATATACTCTTGGGTGTGTGCCCACGTACTATAGTGTGCCATGCACTCAACGAAAAATGACTAATCTCCCAGAAACTTTCAAATGCCAGTAGCTCCTAAACAAAAGGTCGAGCTTCATGCTCACCTTCTCCCTCCATGCTGGGATTTTATCTGATCTTTGCTTTATGAGGCCAGGTGTACATTGGACATAGTGACTATGAGTTCCTAAGTGTGCAACTTTACCACTACCTTGTTTAGAAAAATAGAATCTTTGTAGTCTATCAAGTGCTTCTGGTTCTTAATAATCCTTTAGTTCAAAGGAATTCAACTTCATTCAAGAGCAAGTCTACCTAAGGAAGGATCATAATGTTTGCTTCCACCACCCAAAAAGCCTGCATTATTTCTAAAATTTTACTATTGTCTTAGTTTGTTGTTTTTATTGCTGCAATGAAACACTTTGTCTTATTCAATGTTTCTGTTCCTGCACAAAACTCCATGACCAAGACTCATCAAAGTAAGCCAGGACAGGAATTCCAACAGGTTCAAAACTAGAGGCAGGAGCTGATGCACAGGCTATGGTGGGGTGCTTCTTCCTGGCTTGCTCATCATGGTTTGATCAGCCTGCTTTCTTACAAAAACCAGAACCACCAGCCCAAGGAGAGCACCACCTAAAATGGTCAGGACATTCCACCAACAATCACTAACTAAGAAAATGTCCTACAGCTTGATCTTATCTAAGCATTTTTGTCAACTGAGGCTCCATCCCCTCAAATGACTTTAATTTGTGTCAAGTTCACATAATTTGTGCCATGTTCATATTATACAGCATAACTTTGTGAGTAATCTCTTCATACACACTTGGCTAAGTGTAGTGTCACCAGAAAATTTTAGATATGTAAACAATAAATTTCTCCATCTCTATATGAGAAAACTATGGTAAAATTGTGTCTATATATGTTAAATATCCACAATGTATAGCTTTATCATGATAATACATAGTTTTTTGTAATTAAAATTTATAGTTGCCAATGCAATAATTTGGCTTAGCAGGTAATAATGTTATATATAAAAGGAGAATGGTCATGGCACAGAGAATTGTCGGATAAAATGAGTATTTAAATACAAGGCATAAGAAGAAAAGCTCACAAAGGAGTCTGAAAAGGATTTGGCAGAAAATGAGGGGATGAGGAATCCCAGCAAGAAGAACATTTTAAGAAGGAAAAAGAATTCATTATAGTCAAATATTTAGCAGATTTAAATTACATCTAAAAGCTACAACTGGTTTAGTAATTAAGATGCCGAGAATAAAATATAGTTTGATTACTAAAGCATCTATCTGTATGAAGAGCTATCTCTCAAAGTTTTGGTCATTAGTATCATTGATTCACATCTAAAAAAAATCATGTGGGCTATTTTTGTGTTAATGCCACATCAATACCTACATCTATCCATAAAAATAAACATAGACTAATTAAATAAGTTCTTTTTCGGATATTATTTTATTTAAATTTCAAATGTTATCCCCTTTCCCGGTTTCTGATTCACAAACACCCTACCCCATTCTCCCGAACCCCCTTCTGCTATGAGGGTGTTGCACCACACCCATCCAACCACCACTTCCTGCCTACCTACCCTGACATTCCCTTACGCTGCCTATGTGTGTGTACGGGGGGATTGAGCCTTGGAAGGACCAAGGGGTATGTCCATGTGGACTCTTGGTGGTGGTTTAGTTCCTGGGAGCTCTGGTTGGTTGGCACTGTTGTTCCTAAAGGGTTGCAAGCCCCTTCAGCTCCTTCAATCCTTTCTCTAATTCCTTCAATGGGGAACCCGTTCTCAGTTCAATGATGGGTTGCTAGCATTCACCTTTGAATTTGTCATGCTCTGGCAGAGCCTCTCAGGAGACGGCTATAACACGCTCCTATCAGCATGTACTTCTTGGCATCAGCAATAGTGAAGGGGTTCGGTGGCTGTATATGATGGGCAGGATCCCCTGGTGGAGCAGTCTCTGGATGGACTTTCCTTCAGTCTCTGCTCCAAACTTTGTCTCCATATTTCCTATTAATATTATTGTTCCCCTGCCTAAGAAGAACTGTATTATCCTAACTTTGGTTGTCATTCTTCTTGAGCTTCATGTGCTCTGTGGATTGAAACATTGGGCAATCCTAGGTTTTAGGCTAATATCCACTTACCAGTGAGTGTATACCATGTGTGTTTTTCTGTGATTGGGTTACCTCACTCAGGAAGATATTTGCAGTTCCATTCATTTGCCTATGAATTTCATGAAGTCATTGTTTTTGATAGCTGAGTAGTACTCCATTGTGTAAATGTACCATTGCTCTGATGAAGGATATCTGGATTCTTTCCAGCTTCTGGCTATTATAAATAAGGCTTATATGAACATAGTGAAGCATGTGACCTTGTTATATGTTGGAGCATGATTTGAGTATATGCCCAGGAGGGGTATAGCTGGGTCCTCAGATAATATTTTGTCCAAAATGCAGAGGCACTTCCAGACTGATTTCCAGAGTGGTTGTACCAGTTTGCAATCCCACCAAAATTGGAGGAGTGTTCCTCTTTCTCCACATCCTAGCCAACATCTGTTGTCACCTGAGTTTTTGATCTTAGCCATTCTGACTGGTGTGATGTGGAATCTGAGGGTTGTTTTGATTTGCATTTCCCTGATGACTAAGGATGATGAACATTTCTTTAGGTGTTTCTCAGCCATTCGATATTCCTCAGCTGAAAATTCTTTGCTAAGCTCTGTACCACATTTTTGAATAAAGTATTTGTTTCTGAGGAGTCTAACTAGAGTCCTTTGTATATATTGGATATTAGCCTTCTATCAGATGTAGGATTGGGAAAGATCTTTTCCCAATCTGTTGGTTGCCATTTTATCCTAATGACAGTGTCATTTCCTTTACCATTTTATGAGGTCCCATTTGTTGACTCTTGAACATAGAACATAAGCCATTGGTGTTCTGTTCAGAAAGTTTTCTCCAGTGCCCATGTGTTTGAGGCTTTTCTGCATTTATTCTTGTATTAGTTTGAGTGTATCTAATTTTATGTAGAGGTCCTAGATCCACTTGGATTTAAGCTTTGTACAGGGCAATAAAAATGGATCAATTTGCATTCTTCTACGTGCTGACCTCCAGTTGAACCAGCACCATATCTTGAAAATGCTATCATTTTTCCAATGGATGGGTTTAGCCCCTTTGTCAAAGATCAAGTGACCATAGGTATGTGGGTTCATTTCTGGGTCTACAATTCTATTCCATTGTTCTACCTGCCTGTCCCTGTAACAATACCACACAGTTTTTATTACTATTGTTCTGTAATACAACTTGAGGTCAAGGATGGTGACTACCCCAGAAGTTCTTATATTGTTGAGGATAGTTTTTGCTATCCTGGGTTTTTTGTTATTCCAGATGAATTTGCAAATTGCTCTTTCTAACTCTATGAAGAATTGAGTTGGAATTTTGATAGGGAATGCATTGAATCTGTAGATTGCCTTAGGCAAAATGATTATTTTCACAATATTAATCTGGTGATTGCATGATCATGGGAAGTCTTTCTGTCTTCTGAGACCTTCAATTTCTTTCTTCAGAGACTTGAAATTCTCATCATACAGATCTTTCACTTGCTTGTTTAGCGTCACACTGCGGTATTTTATGTTATTTGGGACTGTTGGGAATGGTTTCATTTTACTAATTTCTTTCTAAGCGTGTTTATGCTTTGAATATTGGAAGGCTACTGATTTGTTTGAGTTAAGTTTTTACCCAGCCACTTTGCTGAAGTTGTTTAAGAGGCTTAGTAGTACTCTGGTGGAACTTTTGGGCTCACTTAAGTATACTGTCATATCATCTGCAAATAGTGACATTTTGACTACTTCCTTTCCAATTTGTATTCCTTTAACCTCCTTTTGTTGTCTGGATTGCTCTGGCTAGAACTTCAAGAACTATAATGAATAAGTAGGAGAGGGCAGCCTTGTCTAGTCCCATTTTAGTGGGGATTGCTTCAAGTTTCTCTCCATTTAGTTTACGTTAGCAACTGGTTTGGTTGTAGGCGTATTTCTAATAGTATTTGCATATGGACCTTGAGTTCTGATTGTTTCAAGACTTTTAACATCAAGGGGTGTTGAAATTTGTCAAATGCTTTCTCAGCCTCTATTGAAATGATCATATGTTTTTTCTTTGAGTTTGTTTATATAGTGGATTACGTTGATGGATTTATGAATTTATAACCATCCCTACATTTGTGGGATGAAGCCTATTTGATCATGATGGATGATCATTTTGATGTGATCTAGAATTTGGTTTGGGACAATTTTACTGACTATTTTTGCATTGATATTAATGAGTAAATTTAATCTGAAGTTCTCTTTCTTGTGAGTCTCGTGTTTAGGTATGGGCATAATTGTGTATTTACAGAAGAAATTGGCTAGTGTTCTGTCTGTTTCTATTTTGTGGAATAGTTTGAAAGTATTACATGGGTTCTATGAAGGTTCATTAATCTCCACTAAAACTGGTTTTAGTCCTGTGGTTTTATTCTGGCTAAGACATTTAGTAATTGCTTCTATTTCTTTAGGACATAGGACTGTTTAGATGGTTGATCTGATGCTGATTTAATTTTGGTACCTGGTATCTATTCAGAAAATCTTGTCCATTTCCCATCAAGATTTTCAGCTTTGTTCAATAAAGGTTTTTGTAGTAGGATCTTGATGATGTTTTTTAATATCAGAGTTTGTTGTTATGTCACTTTTCATTTCTGATTTTGTTAATTTTGATATTCTCTCTGTGCCCTCTGGTTATTTTGACTTAGGGTTTATCTATCATGTTGATTTTCTCAAATAACCATATCCTGGTTTTGTTGATTCTTTGTATTGTTCTTTTTGATTCTACTTTGTAGATTTCAGCCCTGAGTTTGAGTATTTTCTGCCTTCTACTCTTCTTGGGTGTATTTGCTTCTTTTTGTTTAGAGCTTTTAATTATGCTATCAAGGTGTTAGTGTATGCTCTCTCCAGTTTCTTTTTGCAGGCACTCAGAGCTATGTGTTTTCCTCTTAGCACTGCTTTCATTGTGTCCCATAAGTTTGGATATATTGTGCCTTCATTTTCATTAAATTCTGAAAAGTGTTTAATTTCTTTCTTTATTTCTTCCTTGACCAAGTTATCATTGAGTAGAGCACTGTTCAACTTCCATGTGTATGTGGACTTTCTCTCATTTTTGTTGTTATTGTAGGCCAGCCTTAGTCTGTGGTGATCTAATAGGATGCATAGGATTATTTCAATGTTCTTTTATATGTTGAGGCTTGTTTTGTGACTGATATGTTCAATTTCAGAGAAGGTACCATGAGGTGCTGAGAAGAAGGTATACTATTCTTTTGTTTTAGAATGAAATGTTCTACAAATATCTTTTAAATCCATTTGTTTCCTAACTTCTGTTAGTTTTTCTGTGTCTTTGTTTATTTCTGCTTCCATGATCTGTCTGTTGATAAGAGTGGGTGTTGAAGTCTCCCCCTATTATTGTGTGAGGTTCAATGAGCTTTAGTAAGGTTTCTTTTATGAATGTGAGTGTTTTTGCATTTGGAGCATAGATATCCAGGATTGGGAGTTCATGTTGGTGGATTTTTCCTTTGATAAATCTGAAGTGTCCTTACTTATCTTTTTTGATAACTTTTGGTTGAAAGTCGATTTCATTCCTTTTCTTTTCTTTTCTTTTTTTCTTTTTTTCCTTCGGAGCTGGGGACCGAACCCAGGGCCTTGCGCTTGCTAGGCAAGTGCTCTACCACTGAGCTAAATCCCCAACCCCTGATTTCATTCGATATTAGAATGGCTATTTCAACTTGTTTCTTGGGACCATTTATGTTTGGAAAAAATGTTTTCCAGCCTTTTTACTCTGAGGTAGTGTCTGTCTTTTTACTGAGGTTTGTTCCTGTATGAACTAAATGTTTGGGTCTTCTTTCTGTAACCAGTCTGTTAGTCTTTGTTTTGTTTTGTTTTGTTTTGTTTTTTTAATCGGGGAATTGAGTCTATTGATGTTAAGAGATATTAAGGAACAGTTATTATTATTTCATGTTATTTTTGCTGTTAGAAATTGTTGTGTTGCTCTCTTCTTTTGGGTATGGCAAGAAGATTACTTTCTTCCTTTTCCTAAGGTTTAGTTTCCCTTCTTGTGTTGAAGTTTTCTATCTATTATCCTTTGTAAGGCTGGGTTTGTGGAAAGATATTGTGTAAATTTGGTTTGGTCACAGAATATCTTGGTTTCTCCATCCATATGAATTGAGATTTTTGCTGGATATAGTAGTCTGGATTGGCATTTGTGTTCTCTTAGGGTCTGTATGACATCTGTCCAGGATCTTCTGGTTTTCATAGTCTCTGGCGAGAAGTCTGGTGTGATTCTGATAGGTCTGCCTTTATATGTTACTTAACCTTTTTCCCTTACTGCTTTTAATATTCTTTCTTTATTTTGTGCCTTTGGTGTTTTGACTATTATGTGATGGGAAGAGTTTCTTTTCAAGTCCAATCTATTTGGAGTTCTGTAGGCTTCTTGTATGTTTATGGGCATCTCTTTCTTTAGGTTAGGGAAGCTTTCTTCTATGATATTGTTGAAGATATTTACTGGTCCTTTGAGCTGGGAGTCTTCACTCTCTTCTATACCTATCATCCTTAGGTTTCATCTTCTCATTGTGTCCTGGATCTCCTGGATGTTTTGGGTTAGGAGCTTTTTGCATTTTCCATTTTCTTTGATCGTTGCATTAATGTTTTTCTATGGTATCTTCTGCCCCTGAGATTCTCTCTTCAATCTCTCATATGCTGTTGGTGATGTTTGCAGCTATGACTCCTGATTTCTATGCTAGGTTTTCTGTCTCTGGGGTTGTCTCCCTTTGTGCTTTCTTTATTGTTTCTATTTCCATTTTTAGATCCTGGATGGTTTTGTTCAATTCCTTCACCTGTTTGGTTGTGTTTTCCTGTAATTCTTTAAGGGATTTTTGTGTTTCCTCTTTAAGGGCTTCTACTTGTTTACCTGTGTTGTCGTGCATTTCTTTAAGGGATTTATTTATGTCCTTTCAAAGTCCTCTATCATCATCATGAGATGTGATTTTAAATCCAAATCTTGCTCAAGTATTCTTGTTTCTGTTGCTTAGTTTCCTGTGCTTGCCTCTTGACATCAGGTTTGTGCTGTCTCTGACAGTGGCTTGACCCTCATGTAAACCTGTGTGTCAGCACTCCTGGAGACTTACTTTCTCCCAGGGGAATCTCGGTACAGAGGGCTGTGTCAAAGGGTTATCTCTGGGCACATGCAGAAACTGGAAGGATCCTGTCCCAGTCTGTTCCTAGGTTCCTGTGTCCAGAGGGCTACAGGCCAGTTCCTCTTCGGTCAGGAATGTGAGCCGAAGTGGTGGTCTCACCTGTGCTCTCAGGATTGTCTGTACTTTTGAGAGTCCAGATCTCTCCACCATAGGATCTTGGTAGAGAGTAGAAAAGTTCTTTAAACCATATTTTACTGAAAGTCTATAAGCAACAACAAATAAAGTAATGAAATACAACAAATGTATAATTCACTGGCATAATTTGGTGGCAAAAAATAGATTAATTTCCATCTTAAACTGAACTCTGACAGTATTCAACATGAATTTATGATTCACCAAGACATCATCACTTATAAAAATCCTAGAATTATTAAAATCATCTCAGATTTGCACCAGAGTTAATAATACTTATTACATGACCAGAATTTCATGTCATACCTGGATCTATTAACCCACATTTTTATTTTGGGTAGAGGAATTTTAATCCAGCAACATGGCTGCTCTAGTAAGAGATCACATGCAAAGACCTTCTGGGTCTGTTTCATCAGGGAGGAACACAAACATGCCCTCAGTATACACCTTTAATCCATAATAATGAAGGTAAGGTTAGTGTGTAAAAGGAAGCAGTCATGTTTGAAAGTGATCTCTAGTTGAGAGAAAGACAAGTGGCCAATCAGAAAAAGATTTGAAAGAATGAGTCAAAGATATGCCCAACTTTTATGTGAACAGCACAAGAAACAGAGGCTACTTCAGAGCAGTGCAGGGAGAAAGAGGTCAGTCAGCTGACTGCAGTTGAGTTCAGTTGAGTTTGTGCAGTTCCATTCAGTCAGTTTGGCAGTTGTGCAATTCTCTTTGCTCAGTTGGTCAGTTGGTAGTGAGTGCAGTTAGCACAGTTTAGTGGAATTCAGTTTGTTCATGAGTTCATGCAGTTCAGTGTAAGTCAATAGGCAGTTAGAGCCAAGAAATGAAAATGACCTAGAAGGTAACAAATTGCCAAAATTAGTTTGAGGCCAAGCAGAGAAATTCAATTCGAAGTTGAAAAAAGCCAGATTGAATCAGTCAGCTTGAAGAGGAGTTTGAGCCAGAACAGCTGAGTTGAACCACCCAGCCAGAGTTCAGAAAGAACTAGAAAGGATGAACAACGTCTGGCAAATAAAACTTACTTTTACAAATATGTTCCAACTTTATTCAACATCTTTGTTTGCTTGAATCTTGGGGTCAAAGATTATTAATATCACAATGCAGTTTGGTGTACTTTCTGACTTTGATTTCTATAGTAAATCAAGGTTTGTTCTATCAACTGCTGAGTGACTATGGTCATGTCTTAATAGTAGTTTTCAGTTCATTTTTCTGGCATTACACCTTATACTCTGTTGCCTCCAGTTTCACAACTACGGGATCTAAGTTACAGCCCCAAATAATCATATTTTTACTATCTTTGGCAAAATTAAGCAACCGTTCCTAAATGGATTTATTACAGTTAGATCAAAGCATAGGTTCACAATTGTTTCTTTGCTTTTATTAGAAGTTATAATGATTATTTCATTTAATGGATTGGAATAATTGTCTGTAGCAGAGGTTCTCAACATGTAGGTCAAAACCCTCTTGGGGGTTGCATATCAGTCATCCTATATATCAGATATTTACATTACAATTCATAACAGTCGCAAAAATACAGTCATGAAGTAGCAATGAAATAATATGTTGGAAGTCACCACAACGTGAGGAACTGTATTAAGAGGTCACATATTATTAGGAATGTTGAGAACCACCGGTGTATAGAATTGGGTTTTTGTATGTATCTCAGTTTCACTACACAGCACATAATCCTGAAATATTGAATTTTTATTTATGAGCCTTATTATCTTCTTGTATTAAAACTAGGCTTGGTGGTTTGATGAGATATGGCTTCCATAGACTCATATGTTTGAATGCTTGGCCCTAGTGGATGGCACTATTAGGAAGTGTGGCCTTATTGGAGGAAGTATGCCACTGAGAGGCTTTGAAGTCATATATATATATATATATTTTTTTTTTTCAAGCTATGCTCAGCCTGCACGCTGACATGCTTCCTACCAGGATAACAATGGACTAAACTTCTAAAACTCTAAGCCAGCCATAATTACATGTTTGTCTTTATAAGTATTGCCTTGATCATACTGTCTCTTCACAGCAATAAAACTCCAACGAAGACAGACTTTAATCATACCTACCTCACAATGTTTTTCCCCTCCACCTTCGCTCCTCTCACAGTGTTTTTGAGGACATGTGTATGTGTGTTTGTGTGTATAGTTTTGCTTACTATAGCATATGCCACCGAGGAAGACTTTACAATTAATAAATATTATTATAGCATCTAAAAACAAGTATGCTAACAGTTACCATTTGTTTGCCCAAATTTGTAGTTTAAACATCTAAGATATTAGATTAATATATGTGAACAAAATGCACCCATAGCTGTTCAACCAGGAGAGTTGAGATTCTTAACTATCTCACTCGATTTGAAGGAAACACTGTCTTCTACACATAACACTGTCTTGGCACTCACGAAATTTAGCTATGGCTAATTACACAAGACATGCACAAATCAAAACTGCAGTAAGGAAGAGAAAGAGGGCTCACACGGTTCCAATTGTAACTGTGAAGTTATTGGCTATTGATAACTAAGTGAGGAAGGAAGAATCATTTACCTTTGGAGGTGTGCTCCTGGTATGTTGCCAATGCTCTGGAAGATGGACTCATTTTCCAACATATTAAATTAATTAAACTCAGTAAATCACCTCAGTTGCCAAGAAGAAGGTGAGGAGAAGATAAAGTTGGGAGGGAGACAAATTGTAGGGAGGCTCTGAGAGAGTTGAAATGGAGGAGTGGGTGGATAAGTTTAAATTATACAAATGTAAAAGAAAAATATAAAAGAAAGGAGAAATAGATATTCTCATAAAACCACTGTCCTCATAAGGTCAAATATAGCCTACTGCCAACAATCCCTTAAAAAGCTCTATTGGCAAATTTATTAAAAGTTGACAAACCTAATATGAAGACATAACAAACAACAAAATTCTATATTCTACATCAGTGTTCACTCTTGACAGTATATAAGATATTAAGTTGTATCACCTTTATAGTGACACACAAAATATGTTTTCTGACATGTAAATCGTCTGTGTACTGTCTATTCATCCCTACATCCCCTCATTACAACCTCTAGTTATAGTTGTAATTCCTTTAAACTGTTACATCCTTTAGTAACATACTTGAGATTTCAACGGTAACATTTGGATGAAGCTGGCATTTTTCCTGTTTTTCCTTTTATTCAGTATCAAACAAAGGTCAATAATTCTGCTTCTTTTTCAATTTTTGTAAGAATATTTATATAATAAACTCCCCATGAATAATGTTTATTTGAACACTAGAGATTATCTCGTGATGCACTCAGGCCATGTTTTAATTACATACAAATCAAATGGTAGTTGATAGCATCCAGCAGCTTTGTCTATGAGCTAGTTAAAAATTATGGGCCATTAAACAAACTCTCCTGGAAGTTTGCACTTACTTTTCATTGATTATTGAATAACTGAATCTGCAAAATGCACCTGAGCCAAATTTGTGTAAGCAAAATAGAAGTAAATGAAGTTAATTGTTTATGTAAATAAAAGCCCCAATGTAAGGTCTTGCCACAGGCACAGTTAGACTCAGTGTTCTAAAGATGTCATCAAGTCTTGATTTTTGCCACTGATCTGACATCTTATTTTTTCCAACACTTCCTTTATGCACTAGCCATACTCTTGCATTCAAGCAAAGCAGGAAAAGCTATCATTTCCCTAGAGACCTTGTAAAAAGCCTCTTCGTGTTTAATAGGCTTGTATAAGATTGTAGGGTCATTACTGAACAAACACTATGTCCTGAAAAATGTGATATACTAATTAGCTTAATCTCAGCCATGATCTCCTTCCTAAGTTCTGCCCTCAGTTTCATGAGATGTAAACAGTAGACAGAATTCCCAGAAACCTTTACATATAGAATGAATAAATAGTCTTGGCATTTGCCTTACTTCATTTCCACCTCCCCATGACTATTTTGATGCATCAATTCCCTAAAGGGCATCATGGAGGAGAGCAGTTTATCTCTATATTTAATTTGTGCTAATAGGTACTCTTTAAGGGAAAAAAAGCCTAAGTAACAGTTTCCAGTATATATATTGTAGGGGTTAGCTAATAGGATTCTTCTGTATTCTTCTGCCACCTGTCACGTTGGGACCTCTCACCATTCATTATCTGTTAGCAGGCCTGTATTGTGCAGATGGAAAAATCACCCCAGAGGGAAGAGAGCTGTTACACTCTACCCCCCTTCTGGTTCCATTTCTGTGCAATGCTAATTTAATCGGGCACATGATTCGCTCATTCACCTTAAGTTCAAGCCAGACCTTATTCTATTTTAAAGGTTTTAGCTTTATTATTCATCCCAAAAGTATCCATCTCCAGCTTGCATATATTTTGAGCAGTCAAGGAATTTAAAAGCTAAGAAGGGTAAGATCTTTTTTAAATGATTCCTATTCAGTCCCCTTTGAGTCATTCAAATGCATTTTTTTGATCAATGCATATGTGCTGTGAAAATGTTAGAAATTTACATTGAAGTCAGAAGTGCAGTTGATAGCCAACAGACTAAAAATCCAAGTTGACAACTAAATGGTCCTTCCTCAAAAGCTCCATTGGAAAAGAGGGTCAAACAGGTGGGAAGAAATTCATAGGAGGCAAGGTTAGTGTACCTGGGACACCCAGAAGTGGAAAACTTTTACTTTTATTATCAGACTTGTTATAGTCAATCTCAGAGTCCATAAAGGATAATGAGCACAGAAAAAATGGTAGCGGGGAAATGAAGGTGGTAAGAGACCAAGGAATCCTAATTATTGCTATTGGATTGTAGAAGTTCCAAAACAAAAACTTAGGAGGAGAGCTTTGAAACTAAAACATGAATTGACACAGGGATATATTTAACTAAAGTCTCATACAGCTAATTAAAATTCCTTTTGCTACTATAGTGACTGTGGGTTGTCAGGGGCTTTAATGTACTGCTGCTAATTAGCCATCAAAACTTGGCCAATGGCATATGAATCACCTCTCTTAATAATACCAAACAGTATGTAATTTAGTTTTAAAGAAACACTAGTTGTACTAAGGAAATACAAAATATATAGACTCATTCGTCCATTTGAGTTCAATTTGAAGTTAAAACACGAAAAAAATGTTAAAAAAATATATTTGTTGAGACAGTTGTATGTTAAGCCATGTTCTGATTATCTTCACAATGTTCTAATTCATGGAAGTAAAAGAAAAGTGGAAGATATTAATTTTAACAGCAAAATTAACAGGAGACATTACCATGTACACAATATTCGGTTGACATTCTCTTGCATGATACATGCATACTTCAAGACAGAATTAATTACTTAAATACAAAAGCTATTTTAGGTATCTAGAAAAATTGAACTCAGTTTCTCCTTCTGTGCTCTCATAGAACACTTCTGAGCTGACACGTGGGAGTAATATACTTCTTAGATATCAATCAAGCAGTTCTGTGGTGGGCACAAGTTGTATGTCCTCTAATTAAACCAGATTCTGAAATAATCTATCTAGAGATAAGGTGAGAAGGTTAAGGGTTCAGTAGTACCACAAGATTGCTTTCACATTTGAATCAAATTGTAAGTAATAGGGAGCCATCTATCCTGGCCATCAGCTATAAATTGAGGATTCTACTATTCCCTCATCACGTTCAATTAACATGCTTGAGCAGTTCACAGAACTCATGGAAACTATTCATTTACATTTACTGCTTTATTACAAAGGTGTATTCCAAAAGAAATAAATGAAGGGAGGCAAATATAGAAAAAGGAATGTGGAGAGTCAATTATCTCTCTGGAAACATGTTAACCTCCAGGCATCTACCTGTGTTTAGCTGTCTGAAATCTCTTCCATACTGTTCTTTGTGGTAGCTTCATGACTGGGGGCATGCTTGATTTCATCAGTGATCTTTGGTGATCCACCTAACCTAAAGCCTGTCTGCCATCCCTGGATGTTGTAGGTGGGACTAAAAGTTCCAACTTGTAATTATGCTTCATTCTTCCACAGTACTAGTTTCCAACCTTAAGCTATGGCATTGCTATCAGCCACCAGTTGATCCCAAAGATCTGGGGAATTGTATGCCAAGAAATAAGGGCAAAGACCAAAGTACATAGTGCACAATATCACTTATTCTGAGATGCCTTTGAGCTGTTTGAAATATACAATACTGCAAATAGAATTTAATACCCTTTAGTGTATTGTATGTATTGACTAATTTTGAAAGTTTTCTTTTTTAAGAATGAAATAAAAAACTGTGAATCTTTAAGTAACTATTTAAAATATCTCACTATAAAACCTTTGCATCTGAAAATGGTAATTAATTCTTTTTGTTTTTTGTCTGGGTATTTTACCTGCATGTGTACCCATGTACCATTTGCATGTCTGGTACTTGCAGAAACCAGAAAAGAGGATGTGATTCCTTTGGAATTGGAGTTACAGACCTTTCTGAACTGACATGTGGGTGCTGGAATTGAACCTGGGTCCTCAGAAAGAACAGCTGGTGCTCTTAAGCACTGAGCCATCTATCTCTCCAGGCCACAAGCACTAATTTTGTAAGTCTTGTTCTCTACTTGCAATGAGCACATCCAATTTTCCTTTCTGTGAAGTTTTTAGTAATCACGAAAAATAAGATTAAAATTTGTAGTCTCTAAAACTGCTCACTGCATAACTTTGATTTATATTCTTATATATTATTTTTCTCATTCAAATAAACCAGCAGTTATTAAATGCCTATGATTTGGAAAACAAATCACTAGAGGCTTTGGGAGGTACAAGAGCATTCTAAATGTTTAGAAATTTTGGAGGAAAATAGATAGTTGCAAGAGCAACGCAACAAAACCATGGGACAGTAGAAATACCATTATTTTAAAACTAAAGCAGTACAAGTAATATTTCTGTATTTGAAGTAATTATTAAATGTTTATTTTTATAGTCATTAACATTGTCACATGTCAGTGAAAACATTAGTGGGCAACTAGAACAAACTCTGGGAGCTCTTAAAAGTAAAGTAATATGGGAATCCTGCTCCTGACAAAGAAGTACAGGTAACAGGCTACTAAGAGATGGAGAATTAATTTTGCACAGAGATGAACACCTTAACTGATGACTTAATTATAATTCGTCAGTTCTGAAATCATATACATACTAGCAACACTAAACAGACTCGGGAGGTTGTATTTATATAGCTGTGCATTTATAAATATATGCCTCAATAGCAATTTTAGAGAGACTATTGATTTAAGAGCAAATACGGGGTCAAACATGGAAGGGGTACAAGGGAGGAAAGGGATGGGCAGAAATAACGTAAGTATATTTTAGTTCTTAAAAAGGAAAATAAAATTTAAAAAGTAAATTAGTATAATATAGCAGAATGTGAAATAATATAACACAATGATTTTTAGATATGAGTATGTCAGAATCAGAGAAAGTCTATCAAAACAAAATGCTAGGCCACCCCCCAAATTCCTTACTAAGTAGCTTTAGGGTGATACCCAGTAATATACCTTGCTATCAAGTTACCAAGTGATATTTCTCTCAGGATTATACATTAAGAGACGCTAGGGAATTTGAATTCTAGGGCAGACAATTCGAGGCTTGCTATTTACTTGTGCAGGATCCTTGGAGACAGCCATAAATTACTTCATCTGGAAAATGTGTATAATGAAAGTATGGTGGTTGAAACCCCTGACCGGTTACCACATCCTTTACCTCTTCCTGGCCTGCAGGTCAGTATAGATTTACAGTTTTCCCTGATGTTACCTGTGGATCTGTGACTGGAATGCAAGGAATGTGAAGACAAGTTATCAGTCTGGAAACGGATAGCACACCTACCACAGTGCCTTTCCAATACTTGTGGCTTCAGACACATGAGCGTGCTAAGATTTGAAGCTGCAAATTGAACACAGTAGAGCCACAAGATAGATGGAATGTGAAGCAGCATTTAGAATACAGTTGTTTGCCAAAACAGTGACATCCATTTGGCCTTTACCTGAGAGAAATCTTCATCTGTTCAGAGTCTGTGACATCTACTATTCTGAAACATAGGTGCTCAATAAATAGTGTCTGAACAGTTAACAATTTGAATGAATCCATCTGCTGTGGACATGATTAATGATATCAAACTCTGCATCAGTATAAAAAATTTAACGGCTACAAGAAGAGAGCTACATAAAATGTGTCCCTCCATTGGTTAGACTACTAAAGGCCAAGTAAGATGTGGGGTCTTTCTTAGTGTGATATTCAATAACATTGTGCTGTAAATTTCTATGACTATAATGCAGCTGTTTGGGGAGCTATAAAACGCTCTTTAGCTGCATTATGCTTCATTCCTTTGGTTTCCTTTTTAACCAATGTTTCATCTTTTCTTGTTGATTAATCAATCAGCTTTCATAGAGACCAGAAATACACCCAGCACCTTATCCATAACGTGTTTTGCTATCCGCTTAGGAAGGCACATTTGGAACAATTAGTAAGCAATGTGAAATAGAGTAGGTCGTTCCAATTGTGGAATGTGTACGTTAAAAGCTTATCAGTGCAATGGCTAGGAAGTTGAAAAGCTAAAATTCAACATTATGTTGCTCTTGCTGATAAGCAGTACAAATGTGGGTAAGCCATTTAAGTTCTTCTCTTCTAGAAAATAAAAATAACAATTCTGTCCAATTTGCTAGGGAGCATAGTGTGAAATAATTTGCAATTAGAAAGCATGATTCTTTAGAATAGAATGCTCTATTTTGGAACCTTATGTTCTAATTCAGCTGTATTTATAGTGCTTCTTTTATTTCTACATAGGATTCTTGTTAGTGATACGATAGTTCCTTCATTTCACCTCAGTGTCGGATCTGGAAAATTGGCTCTTACTGTGTCTTATTTGTCTCTAATTATTTTGTTTTTAATTGGGAGGCACAGTAAGTCTTCTCTGTTCCTTCATAACAAGGACATGGCACTGGCACTCTCTGCTTTGGACTTGTGGGGTCTTTCAGTAACCTTTTATCATAAAACTTCTCCTTACCCCGTGACTGCCTGAGTTCAGAGTGAAGACAGGAGACTCCAGCACTTTGAGCAAAACTTTGTCAGCTGCTAATGAACAACTTTCACATTATATCTCAGGGTTGTTATTTCATATTGTGGTAGATAGATAAAATAGCCTTCGAGATTTGAAAAGATGGCCGAAAACTGATTACAGAACAGAACATCGAATGTTTTTCTAAATGCCATAATATAATAATAATCACTGCTGTGAGATTGGGCAAGTTTGCCCTGACTAGCTAAACTTCCCTGCCAGCTGTAAGTGCTGTCTCCAGCTGTGTTCTTTTCATGGGGAAACAGTTCGAGTTTTGTGCATTTTATCAGACTCATTTTAAAACCATTTCCAAAATGTTTTCTCTGATTCTGTTTTAAAGATTTTTGCATGTGTAATATATTTTTTTTAGATATTTCTCTCCAATTAGACCCTTTGAAAGGGAAATGAATAAAAAGTTCCATTTCAGCTTTTCCATAAGTTTCACTCCATTTCAAGATGGCTTCCTCAAGCTCTGTGAGCCATATTTATGAACTGTTTGACAGCTTCGACTACTTCTGAAAGTAACTACAGTCCCCTCATCTCAAGGGTAAAATTCCACAATTATAAACAAAATAATTAGAGGCAAATAACATGTTCTAACTGTGCCTAAAAACAATTGTCAAAAAGGTACTATGCTTGATGTTTTCTGCATTAGATACAGATTGGAACTATGTTTCCTGTTTTGTTTTGTTTTTTGTTTTTGTTTTTTTTTCTTTCTGAGACAGAGTTTCATTAAGACCCAGGCAGATCTTGCAGATTTAACATTTCCCATGCTTCTGCTTCCCAAGTGCTAGGATTACATTCGTGCACTAGCATGCTTTAATCTTTATGGTTTCTTACATTGATTTCATAACCCACATAATACATAGTAAGAAAAAATGTATTAATGTTTGGTTTCATTAAGCATTGATAAAGTTAACAGAGTTTTAATGATATTTTCCCTTCAAATTTCTTGGTTGAGAGAAAAATAAAATATTTCTTCAATTATGACTATAGACAATCTATATATAGTTTATACAAGAATTCTGTAAGTAACTGTGATAGCTGTCAAGCCATCTAACCGTGGTTTTCCATTTGTTTCTCTCCATTTAATTCTATTTTGTTTCATGTATTTTCACAATTTTATTCCTAGGTACAAAGGAGTCATTAGAGTTTCCTGGTGGATTGACCCTTTTATACAAGTCACTATCTCTGGTATTATTTTTCTACTCGTTTTGGCCACTTTTTTAGTTATCATTGAAAGCAAAAGAACATTGCTGAGGAGAGACACCAGGACCACAACAACTCTTTTTTTAACGGAAATTTTATGTATTTACATTTCAAATGTTATCCCCTTTCACATTTGTCACCTCTCCCTATCCCCCTCCCCCTGCTTCAATGAGGATGCTCCCCCTCCCACACTCCTACTCCTTCCTCAACACCCAGACATTCCCTGACACTGGGTAAAACAAGCCTTCACAAGACCAAGGGCTTTTCCTCCTATTGATGCTGGGCAATGCCATCCTCTGCTACATATGCAACTAGAGCCATGGGTCCCTCCATGTGTACTCTTTAGTAGGTGGTTTAGTCCCTGGGAACTCTTGGGTCTGGGGGGTCTAATTGGTTGATATTGTTCTTCCTTTAGCTCCTTCAGTTCTTTAACTCCTCCATTAGGGTCCCCATGCTCAGTCCAATGGTTAGCTGCAAGCATCCTTATCTGTATCAGTAAGGCTCTGGCAGAGCCTCTCAAAAGACGGCTATATGAGACTACTGTCAACAAGCACTTCTTGACATCAGCAATAGTGACTGGGTTTGGTGGCTCCATATGGGATGGATCCCCAGGTGGGGCAGTCTCTGGATGGCCTTTCCTTTGGTCTCTACTCAAACTCTTTGTCCCTGTATTTCCTCCTGTGAGTACTTTGTTCCTCATTCTAAGATGAAATGAAGCATCCACATTTGCTATCCATTTGCCTAAGAATTTCATGAAGTCATTGTTTTTGATAGCTGAGTAGTACTCCATTGTGTAGATGTACCACATTTTCTGTATCCATTCCTCTGTTGAAGGACATCTGGGTTCTTTCCAGCTTCTGGCTATTATAAATAAGGCCGCTATGAACATAGTGGAGCATGTGTCTTTGTTATACGTTGGGACATCTTTTGGGTATATGCTCAGGAGTGGTATAGTGGATTCTAAGGTATTATTATGTTCAATTTTCTGAGGAACCTCCAGACTGATTTCGAAAGTGGTTGTAACAGCTTGCATTCCCACCAACAATCCTTGCCAGCATCTGCTGTCACCTGAGTTTTTGATCTTAGCCATTCTGACTGGTGTGAGGTGGAATCTCAGGGTTGTTTTGATTTGCATTTCCCTGATGACTAAGGATGTTGGACATTCCTTTAGGTTCTTCTCAGCCATTGGGCATTCCTCAGCTGTGAATTCTTTGTTTAGCTCTGTACCCCACTGGCTTTCTGGAGTCCAACTTCTTGAGTCCTTTGTATATTTTGGATATTAGCCCTCTATCAGATGTAGGATTGGTAAAGATCTTTTCCCAATCTGTTGGTTGCCATTTTGTCCTAATGACAGTGTCCTTTGCCTTACAGAAGTTTTGCAGTTTTTGAGGTCCCATTTGCCAATTCTTGATCTTAGAGCATAAGCCATTGGTGTTCTGTTCAGGAAATTTCCCTGGTGCCTATGTGTTTGAGGTTTTCCCCCACTTTCTCTTCTATTAGTTTGAGTGTATCTGGTTTGATGGGGAGGTCCTTGATCTACTTGGTCTTCAACTTTCTGCAGGGTAGTAAGAATGGATCAATTTGCATTCTTCTATGTGCTGACCTCCAGTTGAACTAGCACCATTTGTGGAAAATGCTATCTTTTTCCCAACTGGATGGTTTTAGTTCCTTTGGTCAAAGATCAAGTGACCATAGGTGGATGGATTTATTTCTAGGTCTTCAGTTCTATTCCATTGATCTACCTGCCTGTCTCTGTACTAATACCATGCAGTTTTTAGTCATGATTGCTCTGTAATAAAGCTTGAATTCAGAAAAGGTGATTCCCCCAGAAGTTCTTTTATTGTTGAGGATAGTTTTAGCCATCCTGTTTTTTTTTTTGTTATTCCAGATGAATTTGCAAATTGCTCTTTCTACCTCTATGAAGAGTTTAGTTGGAATTTCGATGGAGATTGCATTGAATCTGTAGATTGCTTTTGGTTAAATGACCATTTTTACAATCTTATTCCTGCCAATCCATGAGCATGGGAGGTCTTTCCAGCTTCTGAGATCTTCAATTTCTTTCTTCAGAGACTTGAAGTTCTTGTCATACAGATCTTTCAATTGCTTGGTTAGAGTCATACATGATATTTTATGTTATTTGTCACTATTGTGAAGGGTGTCATTTCTCTAATTTCTTTCTCAGCCTGTTTATCCTCTGAGTAGAAGAAAGCTACTGATTTGTTTGAATTAATTTTATATTCAGCCACTTTGCTACAACAATCATCATAAAGAATGTTTGTTGAGTTTTGGTCATGATGATAATGTCAGCAAGAATGGGGGGCTGAAGTTCTTTGCTATTGCTGAATTGTAATCAATCTGTGCTTTATATCCTGTAGTGTTTATTTGTAAAATTAGATGCCCCAATATTTTTATTCATCTATTTTAAATTCGCATACCCTCCTGATGGATTGTTCTGTTAATCTATAACAAAGTGATCTTCATCTTTTCTGACAAAGATTTGATGTCTACTCTGTCAACTGTTAGCATACAGATACCTGCTTTTGCTTTATCATTCCATTTGGATGGAATGCTTTTTTCCATTCTTTTACCCTAAGGCATTGTTTTTTCTTGACAATGAAGTATGTTTGTTGCAGGCAACAAATAGATGGCACCTGTTTTTAATCATATCAGGCAGTCTGTATATTTGGATTAGAGAATTGAAACCATTGCTATTCAGTTATTATTGTTAAGTTCTGTCTTTACATCATTTTTATAATGTTATATGCCCTCATTTACTTACCTAGTATTATAGCATAGTTTATCTTATACCATGACTTCACAGAATTGATGTGTTTATCTTCCTCTTCATTGTGTATCAAGTATCTTCTATAGATATGATTATACTGACTCCTCTATTACCCATTATTTCTCACTTTCACCATTTCCCTGATTAACTCATCTTCTAACAGTGGTACCTCTTTTACTTTCAGATTTATTTTGTTGTTCATTTTCTGTCTGGTTTTAGTTTCTGAATATGAGAGAAAATGTAGTATTTGTCTTTCTGACTGCTTTTATTTTAGTCATGGTTACATCATGACCAAAGAAACTTGGGGAAAATAAGATTTACTTGCCTTACACTTTATATTGATACCTTCATTATCGAAGGAAGTCAGGACAGGAATTCAAACTGGGTAGAAACTTGGAGGCAGGAGCCTATGCAGAGACCATGTAGAGGTGCCATTTACTAGCTTGCTCCCCATGGCTTGCTCAACCTGCTTTCTTAGAGAAAACAGGGACCATCAGCTCAGGGATGGCATCGCCTCCTGCCCCAGTTAACAAGATTTTCTCCCATCCCCCAACCCCAGTCATATTCACAGTCCAGCCCAAACCAGGCAACCTCTCATTGAGACTTCATTTACAGGTCATTCTAGATTTTGTTAATCTAACAAGTAAACTACAAGGGCAGGTGTGGTTTGGTATTACATACCTTTAACCCTGGTACTGAGGAGGCAGAGGCAGGCAGATGTTTGTGAATGCCAGTGTGGTATAAATAGTGAATTCCAGGCCATCCTGACCACAGTAGATCTAATTTCAGTTTTTTGAAAAATCTCTATATTCATTTCTACAGTGGCAGGATTAAATTACATAGCTTTTGGAATGTGTAATGGTCTCCTTTTTCCCTAAATTGTCATCAACATTTGTTGCAGTTTATTGTCTTAATGATAGCCACTCTGACTGAGGTTTGAATGAATATCAGTGTAGGTTTTATTGGAAAATTTCTGATGATTAAGAATGAAGAACATTTGCCGTACAGAAGCTTTGCAGTTTTATGAGATCCCATTTGTCGATTCTTGATCTTAGAGCATAAGCCATTGGTGTTTTGTTCAGGAAATTTTCTCAAGTACCCATGTGTTCGAGATTCTTCCCCAATTTTTCTTCTATTAGTTTAAGCATATGTGGTTTGATATGGAGGTCCTTGATCCACTTAGACTTAAGCTTTGTACAGGGTGATAAGAATGGATCAGTCTGCATTCTTTTCACATGCTGACCTCCAATTGAACCAGCACCATTTGCTGAAAATGCTATCTTTTTTTCCATTTGTATGGTTTTGGCTCCTTTGTCAAAAATCAAGTGACTACAGGTGTGTGGGGTTCATTTCTGTCTTCAATTCTATTCCACTTCATCTGCCTGTCTCTATACCCGATACCATACAGTTTTTTATCACATGGCTCTGTAATACTGCTTGAGTTCAAGGGATAGTGATTCCCCGAAGTCCTTTTATTATTGAGGATAGTTTTAGCTCTCCTGGTTTTTTTCTTATTCCAGATGGATTTGCAAATTGTTCTGTCTAACACTTTGAAGAATTGGATTGGTATTTTGATGGGGATTGCATTGAATATGTAGATCGCTTAAAATTTGAAATTGAACTACCTGAGGACCCAGCTATACCTCTCTTGGGCATATACCAAAAGATGCCCCAACATATAACAAAGACACATGCTCCACTATGTTCATAGCAGCCTTATTTATAATAGCCAGAAGCTGAGAAGAACCCAGATGCCCTTCAACAGAGGAATGGATTCAGAAAATGTGGTACATCTACACAATGGAGTAGCTATCAATGGAATCAGCTATCAAAAACAATGACTTTATGAAATTCATAGGCAAATGGATGGAACTGGAAAATATCATCCTGACTGAGGTAACCCAATCACAGAAAAACACACATGGCATGCACTCATTGATAATGGATATTAGCCCAAATGCTCGAACACATGAAACTCAAGAAGGATGACCAAAATGCGAATGTTTCATTCTATAAAAGGGGAGCAAGAATACCCTTGGGAGGGAATAGGGAGGCAAAGTTTAGAACAGAGGCTGAAGGAACGCCCATTCAGAACCTGCCCCACATGTGGCCCATACAGATACAGCCACCAAACTAGATAAGATGGATGAAGCAAAGAAGTGCAGGCCAACAGGAACCTGATGTAGATCTCTCCTGAGAGACACACCCAGAATATAGCAAATATATAGGCGAATGCCAGCAGCAAACCACTGAACTGAGAACAGGAACCCCGTTGAAGGAATCAGAGAAAGGACTGGAAGAGCTTGAAGGCTCGAGACCCCATATGAACAACAATGCCAAGCAACCAGAGCTTCCAGGGACTAAGCCACTACCCAAAAACTGTACATGTATGCTGACCCTGGGCTCCAACCTCACTTAGGTAGCAATGAACAGCCTAATAAGGGCAATTCAGTGGAAGGGGAAGCCCTTGGTCCCAAGACTGAACCCAAGTGAATGTGATTGTTGTGGAGGAGGGTGCTAATGGGGAAGGATGGGGAGGAACACCACATAGAAGAAGGGGAGTGGGAGGGTTAAGGGGGATGTGGGCCCAAAAACAAGGAAAGGTAATAACAATTGAAATGTAAATAAGAAATACCCAATTTAATAAAGATGGAGAAAAAAAATAAAAAAAAAGAATGAAGAACATTGGGGGCTGAATAGATGGCTCAGCAGTCAAGTGTATTGGCTGCTGCTCTTCCAGTAGTTCTGAGTTCAATTCCCAGCAATCACGTGGTAGCTCACAACCATCTGTAATGTGATCTGATGTCCTCTTCTGGCATGCAGGTATATAAAAAAAAGGCCAGGGGTTTGAAAGAAAGAAAGAAAAAGAAAAAAGAAAAGAAAAAAAAAGAAAAAAGAAAAAGAAAAAAAAGAAAGAAAAAGAAAGAAAAAAAGAAAGAAAGAAAAAAGAAAAAAAAGAAAGAAAAGAAAAAAGGAAGAAAGAAGGAAAAAAGGAAGAAAGGAAAGAAGGAAAGAAAGAAAGGAAGGAAAGAAAGAAAGAAAGGAAAGAAAGAAAGAAAGGAAGGAAGAAAGGAAGAAAGAAAGAAAGAAAGAAAGGACAGAAGGAAGAAATGTTAGCTAGATATTTGTCCATCAGGACAGCAATATCTAGTGTATAACAAACTCAAAGAATCAAACATCAAGATTCCATCTTACCCCAGAGAAAACTACTATCATTAAGAAAACATCAAATACTGATGAGCACACGAGGAAGAAGAAATCAGTACATAGTATTCATGGAAGTATTCATGATCACTTCATAGACTTTAAAAGGCATATTAGTCATTAAAATATTTGACTCAGGAATTCAGGAATAGGGCCTAAGATTCTGCATTTATTACATATTCTCAAAAGTTCCAATGTCATTGGTCCAAAGCTCTAAATTTCTTTATCTTTTATTATTTCATTCTCTATCCAGTACAGCTTCCACCTGCATTTCAGTAAACCTTGGAAAGAGAACTAGTGGTCTTAGTTGATTTCAGAAACATTCATAAAGATAAGTTAGTCTAAAATACCATTTTAAAATTTCTCATAAAAATAGAAGTAGAGTAACATCAAATAGCAATATGCCCTAGTATGATTGGGTCAAAGATACAGAAACTTTAACCAAGAAAAGAAAATCTAATTAGTATGGCATGTATAAATATAGTAAATAAAATATTATTTGAAGTTGTGGTATAAAAAACTATTTAGTTTTTGTTGGTTCAACCTTTGGGTGTAATATACTTACTTAGATATTCCTGATACTCTTTGATTCTTTCAAATTTTGTTTTAGCACAATTATTTGATCAAGTGCTGTATTACTTCTAATTTTAAAAGGCCTAATGGTTTTGTGAAATATTGTGATATAACATATGTTGATAAATCTTTGCTAAGCGAATAGACATGTTACATATGGCAGTTCATTATTTTAAAGCCCTTTTCCAACTTTTCTGACTCCACTGAGCAGCAGCAGGAGAAAATACATATTGACATTAGTACATATATGTACACTGTAAAACTGAGTCAAGTAATACTTTTATTTTTGCTAGAGTAAATGATGAAATGCATTTATTTTTATTAATCTTGTGGCTATCAACAGCATGAAATGAGTTCTCATACTTAACAGAATGTCATATATATTTACTCCGAGTAGAATTTAACTAATAAGAAAAATTTTTTCTCACTTAAAACAAAAAGATTTGAATCCTATTTATCTAACTTTGAAAGTTTTCATATTAGGAAAACATTTTATTTGTGGTGAACTTTGTGAATCCCTCCTCAGTAAAGGACTTCTTGTCTAAGCAGCTTTCAACTATCAAGTTCTCTTGGTTTCTTAAGCTGACCCTGGTGGCGACATCACTTACTCAAATAACACAAGGATAGAAAAACCTGCAAATCTTGGACCCAAGTTGGAAAAACACTTAGGGGACTTTCTAAATTCAGGGGCTATCTAGAGCCTGCCATGGCTTTGCTGGACCTACCATTTTTTACCTCAGTTTGTCCCTCTTTTTCCAAAGGTACTATTTGTTTGTTTATTTGTGTGTGTGTGTGTGTGTGTGTGTGTGTGTGTGTGTGTGTGTGTGTGTTCTGCATGCATATCTGGTGCCTCTGAAGGCCAGAAGAGAGCCTCTGATATGCTGAGATTGGAGTTACAGACAGTTATGGACTGTCATGTAGGTGCTGAGAATTGAACCTGGGTCCTTGGGTAGAGAAGCAAATCAATCATTAACCACTCAGCTATTGTTCCAGCCCCTTCAAAAGTACTTTATAATATACATGCTAAACTTCATCTTAGTCTGCTTCTTGGTGAGCTCACCTTAGGATAAAATTATTTCCATGCTCATTTTATATAAAAGAGAAAAATTTTATAAGTACCCAATGAGGGTAAATTGCTGCATTTTGTGGAATCTACTCTCTAAAAGGACACTTTTACTGGGTCAGAGCCGCTTGACAAAAATTCATGTTGCCAAGGTTACTGATTTCTAATACTATTTTATTTCATTATTGTGTCAGCGGCCCAGGGACGTGGTCTGGGAGTCACTTTGCCATAAATAATGTCCTGTAGTGAAAAGTGTGTCCTGTAAGTTTTTTATTTTACCCTTGTACAACAGTGAAGTGGTTGTCAAGTCGGCTTTCTTTCTATGTTGTAGAACTTTCTCTTTATTCCCAACTGCGTGATATCTAAGAACATGTGACTTTGGAAAAATAAACCTTAGCAATTCCTTCTAGATTAATAAGTCATTCCATCACCATCCTGAACCTCTGCCCTACTTATTTTGTAGTCTTCCCCAGCCTCAATTTATTTCTCTATCTGTTTATATTGTACACTGATAATTTTAGGTAGAAAAAGGCTAAAGAGAGGTCTCCATGGTGAGATTTCTTCCGGTTGTCTCCATAGTGATCCCCACATAGCTAATAAATCCGCAAGTTAGTTTATTTCTTATCTTGAAATTACCACTGACTTCGGGTTTACAATACACACATGGGAGAAGCTACTGGGGCTTATACAGCAATTTATGAAGTAGATAGTAGCTAACTTCATTAGAGACGCACTCTCTTTTGTTCTTCTTTTATTCCCTTTTCTAAGAATTCAATCTCCTATGTTTTATACCTTATCTCTTCCTTACTCCTTCATTATAAGGGAGAAACTAAGGTATAAATAAATGATACAGCAGTATATTACCTCCTGCATGGCCATTAAAATAGCAACAGGAGAATGAATATCTAATTATGGAATTTCAGACATTGAAAGTATGTGCCTAGAAAAGGAACAAGAATAGGGTCTGTGCACTGAGTGCCCTGTGATATGTTTATCTATAAAGAAGAGGAATAATATTATGTAGTTACCCCTGGGAATCATGTGGACTTAATGAGATACAGCATGCAAAGTGCTTACAGCAATGTTACTGACCTGTAATTTTATATTAAAATGCAAATAAAAGGTACAAAATCTCAATACAAACATACGCATCTTTCCAAAATGTAAAAAGAAAGCTATGCCACATTCCTGAAGGAATCCTACAGACTAACCCCACTATCAAAAAGTAGAATAAAGAACTTAAAATATAAAAATGCATTTTCCAATAAGAACAAATTAGGAAAAGTTCCCTTTTAATCATTAACCTTAAATTTAGTCATTAACCTGAAACACCTGGAGTTTTTTTCTCTTGTAAGAAATTTGTAAAACCTTATTGCTGACACCATGATCTAGAAGCATTAGGCATGCCAAGAACTTTTTAAGGGGCGGAATCTCATGCCCCACTGTGGACTACTGAAAAAGAATCACCATTTAAATAAGTTTTCTAAATAACTTGTACATACATTAAAGTTTGAGGAACCTAGTGACAGGTATATTGATTTGAAATAGAGGCTTTGAAATCAAAGAGACCTAAGTACAAATGTACTGGATATTGGGAACATGGACCAGCTATTTCCACTTAATCTCTGATCCCTAGGTATAGAATCTATGAAATCACATCATTTTAGTAAAGCTATCTTAAGGATTAAGTGGAAAGCACTTATTGGTGCATTGGTTGGGCAAATACCAAGTATTTGACAAATTATGGTTTTAATTGCAATTGCTTCCCTTAATTCACAATTTCACTCGATCTTTTCATTTATCCATAGCTAAGTGAGGTCTAAAAATATTAATTGGACAATTCCAAAAATAATTTATCCATAAACTTTATATTGCTTGTTGTTTTGCATTTTATGATAAAGTGTTGTATCATCCTATCCTATACCAAACAGAACATGAATCTTTTTTTAGCATATCCAGAGAGCTACCCTCCATCTAAGTAACTTAGTAGCAATTGCAGTCATCAGTTCATCGACTGCAGTGCTTGTACCCCAGTAATTCTTATTCAACTTGAGGAAGGCCTCCAATGTTCAAAAACAGTGATGCTGGCTGGAAATTTGGATATGTCAAAGAGAACCTGTAAAGTGGTTGATTTAAGCAAAAAGATAAAAGTTCTTATGAAAGGAAACAAAAATCAACTGTCCAGGTAGCTAAGATTGATGGAACAATATTTTTAGAGAAAAAGTATGATTCCATAAATTTTATTATTGTGCATTGTCATACTAGCTATCTTTTTCTATTATCAATCTCTTTCTTGCCTAATTTATTTCTTTGTTTTCCCCCCAAAGAAACAAACCTATTTTTTTCAATACAAGCTGTGTTAAGTCATCCACTAGGGCCTTGGACCACATACCTCACAGATAAGGAGTGAGGAAAGGGCTACTATATTATCAAAACAACCTTCTATATTATCTAAACAACTTCTGAGCCTTTGAAACTTGAAACTTAAAACTCTCAAATGTAAATATCTTGAGAACTTTCAATGTAGAACTGTTCATAAATTAAATTTTAAATTCTAGGATCATTTATAAATCCAAAGGGGGAAACGGTATAGTTGTTTTCGTTTGTATTGGGAGGAATGGGATGATGGCAAAAGGATTGTCTTTTATGGCTGTTTGAATCTTCTACTGCCCTGCTGAACATGAACCATCCAAGTGAGACACAGGGAATACTTATGATGTGTGGAGGAGATACAGAAGACCCTGCCCCTCATTTCAGTGTTTTAAACAAGATTTTTTCCTGCCAGTGAGGATAACCAGCTTTGTTCTTATCTCGGAGTCTAAATGATGAGCTCCTAGAAATATTCTGACACTGGACAGTAGCATTTCAGAACTTGGATTGGTAATTGCCAAATCCACACTATCATGTTTCACTCTTAGCTCTTTATGGCAAGTGAGCATTGCTCAGGAACAATGATTCACTAGAGCTCAAACTTTGTCTTTTGTGAAGTATCACCATCTTCTATTGATGGTTAGAAGTTATTAAGGCAGCATATGTAATCATTTTAGTTAAGTCACTAGTTTGGAGTGAACTCTTAAATATAACTTGGTATTATTGCTGACAGAACATCATATTTGTGAAACTTTGTTTTTTCCTCAAATCCTTTCTTCAGTATGTATGATTTCAGCCTGTTTTCTTGATGTCAGTGCTTATTTGAATGTAATAGCCTGCCTCTAAGTAGACGTAATAATAATTCTGGAAGAATTACAATTAAGACCTTCCACATCAATGAGAGGTAAGCCTATGTAGTAGAATATATTTTTGATGACATTTTCTAGATGAATGAGCATTGGGGAAAGAAATTTCAATGTTGTTCAAATGCTAGTGTAGCTCTGTTCTATGAGACTTTCAGCCATTTTTATACTTTTAATAAGCTCCCAAAAGAGAAATGAAAGCGACCAACCAAAAACACCAATTCCCAACACCTATATTCTTTGTCTTCAGTTGCCAATGCTCTAAAGGATACCCCGTGGTATCATTTGCAGCAGAAAGCAATCCCATTTAGAAGGATTATGGAGTGAACAGCATCAGAACTTGAGCAACTTATCAATGGGGTTTCCTGAAATAGAACATGCTAAGCCTATGGGAGGCTTCAGGCAACTTAACTAATCAATCTAAGTTGGGACAAATTATAGGTTCTGGAGAAGTTTTCAAAGCCTGACCTCAAGTGTAACTAGTAGCAGACATCAGGGGAACCTGAACTTGGCCTGGATATTTAACTATTTTCATATGATAGTGTCTTAGAAGTTGAATATCTCAATAAAAGGGTTGGGACAGATTTAAAATTCATATTATACTTGCCAAATCATTTTTTGAAAGAATTGTTACAGCAGCCACCATTGTTATTCTTAGATTATCTTTGATCATTTTTTAAAAATTTCATGAAAACTGTAATTACCTCTCTACTCTTTTAATTGATAGAGAATACATTTCCATACATAAATACACTGATTATTTGTTGTTTTCTCTCTTCTGTCATTTATGTATAACTATACTTTGTTCTATTAAACACATTTTCCTTAGATTTATCAATATCAGTATATACTAAAACAGTCTTTTGTTGCATTTTTCTCAACTCATATTTTAGCATTCATTCCTATTTATAGTGCATCACTGTATAGAAATTAAAAAATTTGTTCAGTCAACTCTATCTTTTCCTTTATGGTATTTGGCATATTTTTTATCATTAAGCTTTCTTTATTGGAAAAACCTGTGTGTTTCCTTAACAAAGACACCAAACTTTACTAAATGACAAAAATGCTTATTTGAAAACAAAATGTAACCAGAATGATTTAACTTTATTCATCATAACTAAAGTATTCATAAACTACATGAATTTAGAGGTACTCTTGAATAGACATAATCAACACAGGACTTACATAAAATTATCTTTGAAACGATTGCCTACAGTACTTTAGAAAAGAGTAAAAAATAAGTCAGTGAAGATTAGTAACTCATAAAAGCAACGTTGTATCTCAATCTTTTGAAGAAGTTACTTAGCTCTAACCCATTGATGGGAACATTATGATATTGTCTGTATCCTAATTTACCTTGTTTCATTTCGAACAAATATTTAATAAGTACTCAAGTATTCAGATATCATTGAAGTATATTAGTAACATTTCCTTGAAGTTAACTGACTTTTTTCAATTATATGATAATTTAAATTGTTGTTTAGCATTTGAATAATCTTTATGGTATTTTACCACCATTTAAGACGTTAATATCTTACTAATTTTTGAAATGAACTTTCTTTTTCATCTTTATTAACATGGGTATTTCTTATTTACATTTCGATTGTTATTCCCTTTCCTGGTTTCCGGGCCAACATCCTCCTAACCCCTACCCCTCACCTTCTCTATGAGTGTTCTCCTCCCGATCCTCCCCCCATTACCACACTCCCCCCAACAATCGCCTCCACTGGGGATTCAGTCGTGGCAGGACCAAGGGCTTCACCTTCCACTGGTGCTCTTACTAGGCTATTCATTGCTACATATGCAGTTGGAGTCCAGGGTCAGTCCATGTTTAGTCTTTGGGTAGTGGCTTAGTCCCTGGAAGCTCTGGTTGGTTGGCATTGTTGTTCATATGGGGTCTCAAGCCCCTTCAAGCTCTTTCAGTCCTTTCTGAACGGGGGTCCCGTTCTCAGTTCAGTGGTTTAATTCGCCTATGTATTTGCTGTATTCTGAGTGTGTCTCTCAGGAGAGATCTACATCAGGTTCCTGTTGGCCTGAACTTCTTTGCTTCATCCATCTTATCTAGTTTGGTGGCTATATATGTATGGGCCACAGGTGGGGCAGGCTCTGAATAGGTGTTCCTTCTGCCTCTGTTTTAATCTTTGCCTCCCTATTCCCTGCCAAGGGTATTCTTGTTCCCCTTTTAAAGAAGGAGTGAAGCATTTCGCATTTTGGTCATCCCTCTTGAGTTTCATGTGTTCTGTGCATCTAGGGCCATTCAAGCATTTGGGCTAATAGCCACTTATCAATGAGTGCATACCATGTGTGTTTTTCTGTGATTGGGTTACCTCAGTCAGGATGATATTTTCCAGTTCCATCCATTTGCCTATAGTTTCATAAAGTCATTGTTTTTGATAGCTGAGTAATATTCCATTGTGTAGATGTACCACATTTTCTGTATCCATTCCTCTGTTGAAGGGGTTATCTGGGTTTTTCAACTTCTGGCTGTAAATAAGACTGCTATGAACATAGTGGAGCACGTGTCTTTTTTATATGTTGGGGCATCTTTTGGATATATGCCCAAGAGAGGTATAGCTGGGTCCTCAGGTAGTGCAATGTCCAATTTTCTGAGGAGCCTCCAGACTGATTTCCAGAATGGTGGTACCAGTCTGCAATCCCACCAACAATGGAGGAGTATTGGTCTTTCTCCACATCCTTGCCAGCATTTTCTGTCACCTGAGTTTTTGATCTTAGCCATTCTCACTGGTGTGAGGTGGAATCTCAGGGTTGTTTTGATTTGCATTTCCCTTATGACTAAAGTTGTTGAACATTTCTTTAGGTGTTGATCAGCCATTCGGCATTCCTCAGCTGTGAATTCTTTGTTTAGCTCTGAAATGAACTTTTTTGGTATGAGCAACGATATTTATATTAAAAGGCATTTGAATTTTTACATTTATTTATCTTATTAGTATGGTAAAAACAGAGAGACAGAAAGACAGAGAAAGAGAAAGACTGAGACACGGAGAAAACACTTATTCCAAAGCACACATAAAGAGTCAGAAAACAGCCTTCAATTGTCAGTCCTCACCCTCACTTTGTTGAAGCTACATCTCTCTCACTGTTTCTGCTATTAGTCTATATTCTCCAGGCTAGCTGCCCCATAAACTTCCTAGTAATCCTTCTATCTTCACCTTCCAGCCCATTGTTGGAACACTAATTACAAAGGCGTGCCACTTGTTTTACATGGACTCTAAGGATCAAATTTGGGTCATTGTGTGAGGCATCTCCTCACCACTGGCTCATAAGATACGATTTTTAGTTCATTCCATGAGTTAGCTCTTTTAAATTTGTTATCTTATTTAAACAATTATGTGTCAGGCATTTATATCATCTCCTACTTGCAGATATAAAGCAGAGGGCTGGTCAAATAGCTCAGTTGATTAGGATACTGACTGTTAAGCCTTATGATCTGAATTCAATGCCTGGGACTCATATGGTGGGAGGAGAGAACTAACTTCCACAAGCTGTCTTTGAACTTCTTTACATGTTTCATGGCACACATATACATGCACCATTAAATGAATGTAAAAAGCAGAACCAAAGAGAATACATAATTTCTAAGTATTTAGTGTTAAGAGAAAGAAATAAGGACCAAGTCCTGGTAAATTTAACTCTGTAGCTCATAATCTACAGTTATGGTAGAGATGAGCATGCATCTTTACCAACTATCATGTACATTGTCCTGTCTAGTTTTATGTCAACTTGACATAAGCAAAAGTCATCTGAGAGAAGAGAACCTCAATTAAGAAAATGCCTACCTAAGATTGTGCTGTAAGCAAGCCTGTAGGACATTTTTAAAATTAATGACTGATGGGGGAGAGCCCAGCCGATTGTGGGTGGTATAACCCCTGGGCTGATGGTCCTTCCAAATAAACCCTGTCCTCCCTGAGTTGCTTTGGCTATGGTTTTTCATCGCAGTAATAATAACCTACCTAAAACAAGTTTATACCAGGGTAGTGAGGTAGTGTTTCCCCTTGACATACATGGCCATGTTGTTTGGGGAGGATTGTGAAGGACTTTGGAACTTTGGCTGGAAAAGTTAGTGAGTGACGTGAGCTTACTTAGAAGCATTCTTATCTTAGAAGATAAGAATTTTGAGAGCACCACAGAGGCCTGATTTTTGAAGTTTCAGAGGGAAAGAAAGACACTGTCTGGCTATTTGGATAAAGAATCTATAGTTCTGGCTGAAGAACCAGCTGTGATTAACAAGATACCTGAACTAAAGTGAAACCTTTGATATACTTGAGGTCCTGGTATCTGTGCCTGGGTCCTCATGCATAAAGCTTCAAAGTCTCTTCTGAGACTCAGGAGAATGTCTTAACTATGAGCCCTTATAAATTAAGAATTGAGTTACATTAAGTCCAGTATATAATATCAAAGAAGAAACATTCCATTTCCAAAAGGGGAATAATATAAACATAACAAGAAAAATCAGACTAAAGAAAGGTGAAAACCCAGCAGGGCAAACAACAAAATTTGTAGCTTCATGTCCAGCACCCCGGGCTCTTGATAACATTATCTTTACTGTAAACAGTCTTAGCCCTTGCAACACTCATAGCCTCTTGGTTGGACCAGGTTTCCTCTGCAGACATTCTGCAGTCCTACTAGCATCT
Organism: Rattus rattus; assembly: GCF_011064425.1. Lineage (NCBI taxonomy): Eukaryota > Metazoa > Chordata > Mammalia > Rodentia > Muridae > Rattus > Rattus rattus. The sequence continues at coordinate 36,303,000 of NC_046172.1, forward strand.
CCAACATCCCTTGAGATTCTATTACAATTGTGCTTCTATTTCAAATTCATACAATGGCATCTCAGGACCTCTTTACAAAGAATCTCACTCTGTCAAACATTTTTTGGCTTAGTAACTTTGTGAAACCATTTTACAAGCCTCCATGACCCCATAATTTCTCTCTCTCTCTCTCTCTCTCTCTCTCTCTCTCTCTCTCTCTCTCTCTCTCTCTCTCTCTCTCTGTGTGTGTGTGTGTGTGTGTGTGTGTGTGTGTGTGTGTGTGTGTGGTTCACCTTGTTTTTATGGAAGAACACCTCACTAAAACAGGAACACTTACTTAGGTTATGATTAGACTGAATGTCTGCATGAACCCCAGGGAGTCTTATTGTCTCTACTTCTTTTTGTTATTTGCATTACGAATTATTCTAACACAGCATTTTTAAAGCTCTGATGGCCTTATAACACATTGAGCACACCAGCAAAACAAGCACTTGTGTGGATGACATTGCCAAGTTCTGTTGCCAGTTCAGTATGTAGTCTGCTCCCCTTCTACACAACATCTGCCTTGGAAGCTGAATCTGGGGAGAGACTTCTTTAGGTTGTATTTTATCTAGATACCCCTTTAGTAGAATTCTTGTTTCAGTTTCTTTTTTCTTCAAATTCTTTAGCAGCTTTGTAAGCTGAAGCCTTTGGTGGGTAGAAATTTACCCTCAGGGTAACCTAATTGCTCCCTGACACAGTGGTGCTAATAGTGCTAATAACAACAGTTGTTATTATTGCATTGTTGTTATCCACAATTTTATACTTGCTTATGTTCTTCTTCCATGCCTAGCTGCACATGTTTTGTATCTCCCTATTCTCTTTCACTACAGATCTAATTAGTAGTGCTGAGCAGTAACCATGCATCAGCCTGAAGGTTATGGTGTCTGTTGGGGTTGGTCTGGTGCTGCTATGTATTCAAATGCTAAATTCTATGCCCTTAGATCTGGTTAAGAACAAGCAAATTCTCACATCCACCAGTTTTTGTTGTACAAATCTTGTTCCCCAAGTTAATTAGCCAATAAAGGCCTAAAAAGCCTGTGATTGGGTGTGAGAGAGAGAGAGAGAGAGAGAGAGAGAGAGAGAGAGAGAGAGAGGCAGGACTTCCTCAGAAGAAAAAGAACTCTGGCAAGAAGAAAGAGGAAGGCCTTTCCCCCAAGACATGGGAAGAGATGGATGTGACTGTTACTACAGGACTGGAAGCTAGCCAGAGGGATTAAAGTTGTGTGTTATGGGCTGAGCCACACTGCAACTAGAAACAGCTTTTTCAGTAAATAACACAATCATGGGGCTCACAGTGTGATCAAATATTCTGCAACAGGTGTCCTTATATTTCTTCTGCCAACAACTTAGTTTCCTTAGTTTTTAAACCAGCTTCATTCAAGCTTTTAGGGTATTGGCAGAAAGTAGCCAGATTTTTGCCAGAGTATAATACAAATGGCCTCTAGCCCAATTCACTCTAGAGGAGTTTTAATCTAGCAACATGGCTGCTCTGGCAGAGATCATAATCAAAGACCTTCTAGGTCTGTGTGATTCAGCTAGAATGCAGACACATTCTGGATTACAGTTTGATCTGGCTAGAATACAGATATGCCCTTAGTACACCTTTAATACCCTAATAATGAAAATTAATGTTAGCTTGTAGAAGAGTGACCATGTTTGAAGTGATATCAGAATTGAGGTAGATAGTGATGAATCCATAGATGATTTGAAGAATGAGAAATAACATTGGCACTCTTGTGAGGCAGCACATGAAGGAAGAGCTCCTTTAAGGAAGCAGCACAGGAAAGAGGAAATAAGGTGGTGGCAGCTGTTGGGACAGTTTACAAGGCAGGTGGCAGAAAGAACAAGCTAGACACAGATGAAAACAGAATGAGAAGGAAAAGGAGCCAGAAGATTAGAACATATGGCCAAAGTTAGTATGAGGTCAAGTAGAGTAATTTAGTGAGAAGCCAAGAGAAACCAGTTTGAATCAGTCATCTTGGAAGATTAGATTGTATAGAGGCTGGAAGCTTCCAGGCCTAGGTTTGAGGATAGTTAAAACAGAGAAAGAAATGATCTGGGCTCACCTCAAGCTGTCAGCTTGGATATCTCATCTCGTTTCTCAGTCTGACAAAATAAAAGAGAAATGTACAATTCTCCATGGAGAATGTAGATCCTGCTCTCTTCTGAAAATTTGTCAGCACAGTCTTTTTTGTCTGCATTTGCATTTTGGTCTTCCCTAAATGTCTTATTAAGTTCTAGTTATAGCATTTCAAGGCTTCTTTAGCCTGCAGATCTAAAATCTTCCAATTTTTCCTGCAAAACATTTCCAAAATCCCACAGACCAAATGATCTAAAAGTCACAGCAATGGGTTCATTACTTGTTACCAATGTTTTCTTTCAGTTACTTTTCTCATTATTGTGAGTAAATAGCTGATATAATAAACAACATTATTTTAATTCTTTAAGAAGTGACATGGTCTGTCATGGTGAGGATTCATGGTAACAGGAGTAAGGGGTGACTAGTTGACTACATTTGACCCACAGGAAAAATAGGAGGAAGAATATCACTGGTGCTCAGATAATTTTCTTACTTTTCCATCTTATGACAGTTCAGTACTTGAGCCTATGGGATGGTACTACACACTTTCAGGGATGGTCTTCTTACCTTAGCTAAACCTCTCTGGAAATATCCTAACAAACACATGCACAGATATATTTATTGTGTAGGTGATTATAAACCCAGTGTATTTGATAATTACGATCAATTATCACAATCTATAAACAAGTTTTAACGGTTACCTGATCTAGTCTCCTTTCCTAAACTAAGGTTATATGGTTATATTCAAAGATAGATGGTAGAACCATATAAATTTCTCAAATGTTTTTGTTATACATCCTTCTCTGGCCACTACATAGTCATATTATTCTCTTTTTATTGTACCTACCTGTGACTCTATTTCTTAATTATAAAGTAGAAAAAGAAAGCTAATTGTAATTAATAAATGGCATAGCAATTCACAGTAAAATTGAAATCCGTTTTTGTGAAATTTTCAATTTTAAGGTTTAACAATGATTTAAAAAAAGCACTCAGTAATTCTTACAAGGGGGAAAAAAAAGCATGTGACTGCTACTTAATTCTGTGATATTCAAAGAATGAAAAAAGATATCTTCTTCCTTTGGAAAAAACTACCTATATTTGAAGAATTTGAAATTAACATAAAAATACAGGTTTCATAATTATTGACATTATCAGTGTTCAAAAGTTGAACTACCCTTATCATTATGTAAAAATTTACAACATTATGTAAATGTCATCTATCCAACTCTATGCTTTTCAACATATCCATCTTTTATTCATCTGGTAACTGCGTACTAGTCATTTTGTGCCATATCTAGAGAGTCATTTAAGAAAAGGACATCTTAAGAATTTAGATATTTTTCCAGTCTTTGCAATAAGTGCCTGAAAAATATGTAATGTAACTGCAAATTATTCTTAGTGCTAACATTTTCTTGCCCCACCCACCCACCCTTTCTATGTCTGCCTGTCCATCTGTTTGTCTTTGGACAACTCTAAGATCACCTATTTAAAACACATTATTGACTTTTTAGTAAGCTCAACACTTATCAGGATTCTGAGAAAGGTAAGATATTTTTTTCATTCACTTTTAGCTACGTCTTGCCCTTTCTCCATTATTTTAGATCAGGTACCTTCTTTCTTACTGTGTGCTCATGTTCTTTCAACAACTTTTTTCTATAAAACTTCTGCAAGAGACATTAAAAATTATAAAATAAATGTCTTCATTTGACGTGAATTAAGAAACCTTATGTAAAAAATGTATTTTTAAGACTAATCTAAAGATAAGGCAGACATTGGAGTCAGATATGCTCTTTCTGCTGCCCTTAAACAGTCACCTGTGATTACTCAGTCACCAACACAGAATACAGATCCTACTGGTAAACCTCTGGTTGGTCTATATGCATCAGGATCATGGTGGTATCAAAAAACTCCAAATCTCTGAAATACACCCATGAAAATTCTGAGTGTGTAAATCTAGCAAGTAGGGTCTAGGAAAAAAAAAGGAGGGAAAGGAGGGGAGGTAGCTGAAGAATAAGAAATGAATATAGACAAATAGTTGGATTAAACTGCAGTCCTGTTCATATTCAAAACTATAACAAGTGCTCCTATTGAGACATGGTAGAAGGATAAGAGAACCATATGCTAATCATCATGCTTCTGGTGAAGCAAAGTACAAGGTTTCCCCAAGTCGGGTTTCATTACAAGCCATATTTAAAACTTACAAAGTCATCACTTTAACGCAACATTTAATTAAGATCCTGAGCACAGGTTTTAGTTTTTATTCTCTCTCAGACATAAATTGGTTGCAGTTTCTTTGGAACTTTAAATCACATGGATTAGATAGAGTTAGAAATATCTAGGAGCATATAAAGTATTTTTCAGTGGAGATGAAGAAAACTCTTTTCCCTAAGAGGCTTTAGCTGTATGTTGTTTAGAATCTTGTCTTCCCTCAGCTCCCGACTCCCAGGTGTACATGGAAGTGTTTAACTACAATATTCTAATTAGAGACCTCCCATGTTCAAAAGTCCTGTTTATGTATATGAAATGCATGCTGTCTCATGTCTTACCCACAGAGAATGTTCCACTGCACTGATTCTTAAGCAGTTTTTATAGTGCATTCTGTGGACGAGCTTCATCCTTCCCTCCTCTTAGCTGTTCACAGGTTCTTTTGGTTCTTTCTTCTTCACCGACTTGGGACTCAACCACATCTTGCTTTCCTGATATTCTCATGTCATTAAATGTCATTTATGTCTCTTTGTTCTTCATACAGTCCTACAAACATAGCTCACATCTCTATGTAACTAAGGTATCCTCTTGACCCTTGGAGTTCTTTTTATTTTTTAAAAGGAAAAGGAAAGAAAAACAAAATGTACAGTTCTGGGTTTTGATACTGTCTAATCTTCATTTTTCTCTGCAAACAACTCATATAGGAACTTGTAATAATCTTGTTCTGTGTAATTTAGTCATACTTCAATTTCATAGAGGGAAAAATCCATTATTTTGCCTTGTTTCCTTTGTTTTTTCTTTCTCCCACATCGTTCATTAACTCAGAATACATTTTAGAGCCTCCTTCCACTTTCCAATATTATAAACACTGGAGAAGGGGGTTACAGTGAGGGTTTTTTTTTTATCATTTTTTTTTTCAAAAAGAATCCTGAGCTGATAGCATTAGAGATTCATTCCAATTTAAACTCTATTGAAAGTACTGTGTGGGCTTGTAATGTTCTATAAATAACAACCACACTCTCTAAAGTTGTCCATGGTTTATGAAGGACCCCAATTAAACTCAAAACAGCTGAAGGAATGAGCCTGGCAAAGAAAATACATATGTAGTATTCTAGACAGGTTAAACCTTGTAATAAATCAAATTCTAATTTCTGTAAAGTCATTGAGCTTTTCTATGTTTTGTTGTGATGAAGTGCTAAATAATAAATTCAAATGATTTTACACAATCTTATAAATAAGTCTTTTATTCTACAGGGGACTAGTTAGAAGTTCTGGATGAGAACATACATTTAGAGCAGTCAAACCTAAATCAAATCTCATTTCCTTTACCTCATATTCTGCCACATCTTCTTTATTACTATTTAATAATCAAGCTCGAGCTGCCTATATATTAAAAATTGTATAGGTTTCAAGATATTATATTAGAGAATAAGTAAAAAACCAGTGTGTTACAACTTTCAATCGTCTGATAGATTATATTAGAGAGTGATAAAGGCTGAAGGAGATGACATTGCAGAACACAGAGTAACTTGATTTTCATGGGCAGCTTTATATTCTAGTTTACCAGGCATGGCACAAATAACAAAAAAATATGGTGGGGGCAAAGAAGCAACCTGCAAAACGTACCACATCTAGAACTAACACTTCCTGGCTAACTTGACTATTCCCATTTAATGAAATGTTCTTATTTGAAATACTTCCAAATCAGTAGAGAGTGTCCTGTTTAAACTGTCTCTTTATCCATGTTTGATTAAAGGAGTTATGTTCTTCTGCCCTTTGACAGGGATTGGGTAAGAAAACTGGCTGTGAATTAACTGAACAAGTTTCTCCGAGTGATATCCTACATGATAATAACCAAGTGGCTGAATCGCTCAGCAACTTTAGAATGTAGGACTTATATTTCACAGGATGCATTCACTCATTCTTTCTCTTTCCCTAAACATAAGCATCTCTTCCCCTATTTGTTTCCTTTTCATCACCCACAAACCTATCTCACATGTATACATATATAAAACTGGCAAGAATGAATGTCTATAATATTAGCAATAAAGTGCTGAACATGCTTAGCTCTGGCAGTTTCACTCTGTGTGAGTACTAACACTGTACCCACACTGCCTACATTTGCAGGCCATTTTCATCCTTCAGGAGAAACAAAACAACAATCAGTGGGCCACCTTGTAAATCTGGCTTTAAATTTAATAGGTTTTCTAAGATGACATTGTTGATTCCTCCTACGCATTAGTATTTATGTACAGTGTTTTGGAATAAGGTCTACTTTGTCAATCAGTTTATAATCATTTGGACACATACACAATAGAAAGAAAGGTGTCCTCAGATCCATTAGAGCTGAAGAACTGAAAAACACAGGGGGTGGTAGGAACTCAACATTGTGTTGTGGATATTTTGGAACTTACTGAATAAGTTATTTCTATGTATCCAACATGCAAAGTTTTTCCAACAGGTTTAGTCAGGGAATATTGCAGTCATAGGCACCTAGCCCTCTCTACATTCATTCTTATTATTTATTGAATTTGTCTCATCTAATTGTGCCTTTCCTATAATTTTGTTTCTAATAGTCTACAGAGCCTTTCCTCATTCCACTTTGATTCACAAAAAAAAATCAGCGTTAATCATTTGTCTATTCAAGCACCTTGTGAAGAAACGGGAATCTATTACTACATTCAACTTCTTTTGAAACATTCATTAACGTTTTTACTTTTTAAGGCTGTGAAACATTCCTGGTGTGTACTTATTTAGGCTGATGTAAAAGAATGCTGTTTTCTAGAACAAAATAACAGGGTATATGACATTTCTGAGGGGAAAAATTAATAAAATTGTTTGAAATTAACTCCTTTAGAAGTCTCTTAATCTGTTGTTCATATCTGTTGAATACTGTCTGAAGCACAGTGCACTGCTGATGTAATCTCTGGACTGCTTCATTCTGTAATGATCAAAAACTAAAAGAGGAGGCAAAACATATTGAAAGCAGAGTTAACATTTCATTTTTTCCTTGGTGCTGACAAGTTGTCTATTAGAAAACTGTCTCTTAATTCATTTATTTATTTGTATTTTATTAAGTCCCCCCAGTCTTTGCTCCCAGATGTTGGAGGGTGATCTTTGGGAAGGCCTGCATCCTCTAGGGATACTTGGGACTGTAATTGGTGTGCTTGTCTCAGGTTTCCATAATTATTGTCATATGCATGATGTAAAAGAAAACATTTAGTCGGCCGGCTACTCTCATTATATACAGATCACTTTCAACCTTTTAGTTGATTACTCTACAAAGGTCCTTGTTTGAGACTATATGTGATAGTTATAAACAAGAAAACAATTTACCTTAGACAGAAGTTTCAAAGTATAAATGGTTTGAAGAAATAATTCAATCTAGAAAAACCATTCACTCAGTGGTACACCAGAACTACCTGGAAACCACCCCCCTCCTTTTTAAAGATACAATCTTTAAACTAATGATTTTTGTTAGTATACAAACTAATGGGCTTCATTATGAAATGTGCATACATGTATTGTTCCTATTCATCCTCAAACTGTCCTCTCCAATCTTCCCTCTCTCCCTCTTGTGGTTCCCCTTCTTCCTCAAGTCCCTGTTTCTACTTTCAGGTCACACATACATCATTACCAGCTCTTCTACTTACTTAAACTTCATAAAGGTGTCCTCCTCTCCTCTCCTCTCCTCTCCTCTCCTCTCCTCCCCTCTCCTCTCCTCTCCTCTCCTGCTCCTTTTTCTAATTTTATTACACACACACACACACACACACACACACACTCTCTTAGTAAATTCACAAATATCTGGGACCCCTCTCTGTACTAGATTTTCTGGTTAATCAGGTTTGAGATAAGGTCCAAGGATTTCCATTTGCACTTCTAACAAGTTCCCTAGCATAAGTCACAGGATGCTGCTGTTCTTTGGCTACTTTGAGGGGAAACACTGGTCCATATAGTTCTTTGAAGACATTTACAGGACTGAAAATATAAATTTTCTATGTTACTCATAAGTCAGTCTAGTACTACCAAAATAGTGCTCCCAGTGTTTTCTAATTGAGGCCCAGGGACTTAAAAATCTCCAGCCTATTTCACTCACTCCCTAGGCCTCTATCTCCTTAGCGGTGCCCTCAGGGCATCAGAAAGCAATGTGTTTAAATAATTCATTCACACACTAAAAGCCTTCTTTGGGGGGAACACACTCTTTCTCTTACTCTGGTGCTTTCTGAAATGTTCTGTTATATAAGGAACAAATTCCTCTCAAATTTAAGCGGATGTCAACAACTATTACCCTAGTCAAAGCTGATTGTTACTGGTGTGCAAGAAAGCTCTTTAGTGTTTTCTCTTTCTGATGAAGGGGAGGGAGATTGGGCAAAATCAATATTAATCTGAGTGCTCAGATTTTTAGTTGAACAAGTAATGAAATAAAATGTCTACCTTTTCTTTTCATTCCTTCCCAAACTTACACAGTGTTTTTGGCTAGATGAGTTTTTGCTAATGCATTCCCTGAACACAATCGTAGAAACCTTCCAGTGAACTAAGCCACAGAGTAGCCTCAGGTTTTCTACGTGACAAAAATGGCTGTAGTTAAATGTAATCGGGAAAGCTTCCTTCTCACCCAGAAAAGCCTGTTCTTCACATAGACTGTTATGAAAGCGTGCTGGCTGAGGGAGCCTCTGGTACAATGACTCTGCAGTTATTTTAAATATCAGTGTGGGAGGGATGGGGGATGGGATGGACACCCATTTGATGAATTCTCTTTCCCTACCTCTGGAGAGGAGGAAGTCTGGGCAAATTGGTGTTTATTTACACAGGGGAAAAAAAAGATTTGTGGAATACATTAGGATGATAGCAATGGGGGAAAGGGAAAAAGAGACTATTAAGTGGAAATATTTCCATTTATTCATAATTTTGAAGCGAAATCACACAGCACATAATAGGAGAAGTTAAAATTTTAATGACTATGTTATCATTCATTCATCTCTTTACTGTTTCAGGTTCTTAACATATTGAGCTGAAGTATCTGTGTGGCTTTTAACATCAGTGTGAAATTTAGTCTGTCAGAGTCATGATCAAGAGCAGCCTGAACTAGGCCGACTCCATGACAGGCTTCAGATTGGCAGTTCAGGAGATTTGCCTAAAACCCCAGGCTTCATGCAGCTAGTCAGAAATTGCTCCACCACCCAGGCCTGAAGCAAGGACAATGGGTCAGCAGTTTCCACCCAGCCTCCATACCCCAGTAATGGAATGTTCTTAGAGATAGAGTCAGACAAAGCTGACCAACCCTGAGACTCCTCAGCTACAATTTCCAGCCCCCACACCCAGTTCTGGAATGCCTAGAGATAGAGTAAGATAAAGCTCATTTACTCAAGAATTCCAGTGTGCTTTAAATTGAGCCAGCAAGTTCACCTGGTTGTCTCTCTATCTTGGTAATGGGGAGACTACAGCATGCCAGACTTCTGCAGAATAAAACACTCTTCGAATCTACATACTATTTGAATCGATGGATTGTTCTTCAGTGAATCATGGACCCTTACACTTGGTGTAGTGATTTCTCCCTGGATACTTGCCCATCCCAGGAATTTTCTATATTTTGCCATGTACTCTGGGACATTCTGGTGGTTCCCCCAGTTCCCCACCACCCACGGCTACATATTTCTATTTATTTTCCTGATCCTCTGGACTTCTTTTATCTTTTCCCATACCTGATCCTGCCCTCCCCCTTTTTTCCCTCCCTTCCTCTCTCCCTCCCACCCCGTGATTATTTTGTTCCCCCTCTTCTAAATGGGGTTGAAGCATGCACACTTGTGTCTTCCTTTTTAAGTTTCATATGGTCTGTGAGTTGTATTGTGAGTACATAATTACTCACCTAACTAATAGCCACCTATCAATGAGTACATAGCATTTGTGTTCTTTTGTTTGGGTTACCTCACTCAGGATAATTTTTTTCTAGTGGATGTGTTGAAAGACCCTCAGTGAGAATCTTCCCTCGGGAAGGAGATCCCCAAGCCCAATGACCAGGCCGAGACCACTGGATGCAATCAGCAAGAGGGTTTATTGTCCGGATACACAGGTACCTGCAGGCGTCTCAGTCAGCTCGGAAGGACTGGTGCACCCAGCAGAAGCAGGGACGGGTTTTTATAGGGTTCTGGGGAGCAGAAGCAGGCATACAGAAGCAGATGCATGGTTACAGGGACTTGATGTGGATTCAAATGAGGCTCGGATGCATGGTTACACCCAATTGGCTATTTCAAACATATTCAAATGAGGTTAAAACACAGCAAAAGAGTACGTGCAGGCTGGGACGTCCGGAATGTCAGGGGCTAGGGGCTTATCCCTTCCTGCCAGATGGCCTATGAGTCAGTTCCGATACCTTGGGCTGGTTCTGCATTCCTTCTTCCTTATCTTTGTGGTCTGTCAGTTTTAACGGCGGGGCAGGCCCCACAGGGCCTGGGCGTGCCTGGACCTGCCCCGGCCTGTTTCAGCTCTTAGTCTGTGAATCTTAAGACTTACTTTTTACTTTTATAGCTGTGGACCTTAAGCTCGTATAATTTTCCTTTTAAGGGGGGGTCTTTCATTGTCTAGTAGAAAAGGGAAGCTGTATATTTCAGTATCTGACTGAAATTCTAATCTCCAAATTTTATTGCTAGCCCCAGTACTACCTTATGTTCTGTCCTGGGTGATTTGGGCCTGAGTTTTAGCTCTTAAAGCTTTTGATTATTTGCCATCTTGAACTTAGGTTTTGAAAGACAGCCAATGGCATTTTTTCATACTTTATATTTTTCTCAGATAAAATTCACTTCACATAACATAAAACTTTTACTATATATCATCATCCCCCAAAGAATTGTTGAACTCATTAGCAATCAGTCATAATTTTTAGCAATCATGATAATATTTTCTGTCTATGGATGTACTATTTCTGTACATTTCCTATAACCGAGGGTGATGGTTAATATGGAAAACAGTGGCAGATATTATTTATATAAAACAATAGAATTTATTATACATTCAGTGCATACAATGTACTTTGATTATATTTGTCCCTTTCACGCTCCCTTATGCCCCTCCCTCCCGCTGATCCTTCATTTCCTGCAAGTAGGACTCCTTCTACCTTAATGTCTTTTAGTCTTTTTAAATGAGACTATGCATATGAAAGAATATAGACAATATTTGTCTGTATTTCGCTTACATCATGATCTTCAGTTCTATTTTCCCCCTTTCCCTACCAAGTATCATAATATATCCTTCTTTATGACTGAGTAATACGCCATTGTGTGCTAAATATAATATGTGTGTGCATATGCATGTGTGTAAAATTATGGAGTCTGGCATGGCTGTTTAAGGGAAGGTGTGACACAGTTCCTGCCCCTGGAGAAATGCCAGGCCAAGGGTGCCCATGATCCCCATATATACTGATGGTTGTTGTTGCTCTGAAGCTGATCTTTTGTCTTTACTGCATTACTTTCAATCTTTCGTTCCGGGGAATATACTTCCCCCATTTCGCAGAGATAATCACACTATAATAAATGAAACAGTTGTAGTTTTCAGGAATAAATAGTGGGAATGAGACTGTGGAAGACAAGGAACAGGCCTTCTGCTTGGCCTTTAGGGTCATGGGAAAGGATCTAAACATAACCACAGAGGCTATGAAAGACTACATGGTCATTTGTAGAAACAGTTCATTGCCTAACTTTGACCCGTCCAGCAGGTTCAGTTATTCAGGGTCCCGAAGAGGCACTACCTGAAAGTCAAGGGGGGGAGAAAAGAAGGAGACCAAGCAAGGTTCTGTTGTTAGGGTCTGTTTATTGAGAGGAATATACAGCATTTAAAGCTCTGAAGCAGGAATTGAAGCAGGAACTGAAGCTTAGGGCGGGGGAGTACTGGAAAGTGCCCAAGGACATAAGGTAAATCATTAAACTGCAAGATATTCTCCTTAGACACTGAGGCAAGAGTCTTCCAGGGACATATTCTTTCTTTGAAAAGGTCAAGCCCTTCTCAGGAATCTGCTCAGGGACATCTGGTGTTTGCTCAGGCTGAAACATCCTGTGATTGTTCCCAGAATCTTCCTGGGAGAGGCTTTTGTCCAACAATCTCATAATCTTACAGCAGCCATCTTAGGGCTGAGCGCCCTGTGACTGTATAGCTCAGAATGGCTCCCTACATAACTTGCCCTTGAATTTGGAATTATGAGGAGATACATGTACCCTCTGGTCTAATGACTGATGCATTAATTAGCCAGGGTGAACTTGGGGATATCAAAGATAGAGAGTTAAAATGGTTTCAAGAAGACAAGGCATGGATAGAAAAAGAAGGAATTTATGGAAAACAAGTAAATGATAGATTGGTTTATTTTTATAGTAGAAAGACTTATATGTGATCTAGAAACAATAGTATTAGAAGGAAAGTATATAAGGCCATGGAATTGCTAGAATGAGGAAACAAATATTAGAGAATTAAAATATGATGTATAAGCATATAAAAAGTTATTCATTCTCCTACTTACTTGAAGAACTGGAGATGATAATGCCTAGAGAGATATTAGAGAGAGCTAGATGCTTTACTTGCATAAATTTTAAAATCCAACAAGGATGAGATTAGCTGAAATACCCAACAAAAAGGAGGGAGAGACTGTAGAGAGCATATCCAGAAGTAGGCAAAGGTCCCTGGTTGGGGGATGGGACCTGCCCACACACTCATCTCCAAATTTTCCTGTCTAAAAGAAATACAGAGACAAAGTGTGGAGCAGAGACTGAAATAAAGGCCATCCAGAGACTGCCCCACCTGGGGATCCATCCCATATACAGACACCAAACCTAGACACTATAGAGGATGTCAAGAAGTGCTTGCTGACAGGGGACTGATATAGCTGTCTCCTGAGAGGCTCTGCCAGAGCCTGATTAATATAGAGCTAGATGCTTGCAACAAACCGTTGGACTGAGAACGGGGACACCAATGGAGGAGTTAGAGAAAGGTCTGAAGGAACTTAAGGGGTTCTACAAACCCACTGGAAGAGTTAATAATACCAACCAACCAGACACCCCAGAGCTCCCCAGGGACTAAGCCACTCATCAAAGAGTATACATGGAGGGACCCATGGCTCCAGCTGCATATGTAGCAGAGGGGAAGGCAGTGTCTGGCATCAAGAGGAGGAGAGCCCTCGGTCCTGTGAAGGCTCTTTTCCCCAATGTAGGGCAATGCCAGGGTGTTGAGGTGGGAGTGGGTGGGTGGTAGTGGTGAGCATTCTCATAGAGGTGGGGGTGGTTGAGATAGGGGGTTCCAGAGGGGAAACCAGGAAAGGGAATAACATTTGAAATGTAAACACATAAAATATCCAATTAAAAAATTAAAAATTTGTAAGGAATCATTTTAACCTTAGTAGTCTGTCACCTTTCTGTTCTTACATGAACAAAGTTACTAAAGACTGCTGTCTGCTATACCAGGAAACATTAAAAGCTGTGCCCAGCTACCTGTGAAGAACAGGCTGTGTAAACCTGTAAGGAAATGTGCTTTTGCTATGTGTTTAGTTTCTGTTCTAAGGAAGTGGGGGGTTGGAATTAATGATCCAGAATTCATAGAATGTGTATAAATTTAAAATTTTCTAAAAATATTAAATAATGACCAAAGCCTTCATATAACTTTAGTCAATGAAACACTGGGTTTGGGCTCTCTGGTATAGAGAAGGTTAAAAAATGAATGAAAGGCTAAGGAGTGAGAAGGGAGAAGGCAAATTAATGAGAAGGAAGGACAGAGAAGGAAAAATGAGAATCCTCAGGTAAAGAGAGAACAGCTGAACTGGCAGCTTGCATCCACTATTGACTCCAAGTTATTATTGAATCATCGCTGCTCCCTTTCTTTCCTTTCTCAGGACCCTCCTCATGCTCAGGCTGGACCCTGGCAAAAAATTTTCTTCATCCACTCATCTGTTAATGAGCACATATGCAGGCTCCGTATGGGTATTGTGACTAGTGTGTCAATGAGTATGTGTATGAAAGTATCCCTATTGTTTCCTTCAAGGTTTTATTCAAGATTGGTAAAGCAAAATCATTTGATAATTTTTTTATTTCCATGTTTTACATTAGCACACGAAGTTTTAGGTTTCATAATCACATTTTACAAATAAAATTTGCGTTTTGTTGTTTTTCTTTCAACCTTTTTTTCTCCATCCTCTATCCCTATTCTACCCCCAGTAGCTTTCTTATTTTCATGTAATGTGTCTTTTTCCCATGCCTCATTCTGACTCAAAACCTCTTGTTCGCCATTCTCTCCAGGTCTCCTAACTAGGCTTCACAATCTACATTTACTTTATATCTCTTACATATTTCATTAAAACGTAGAATCCACAAATGATAATGAACACATAATTTTTGCCTTTCTAACTCTAGATCACTTAAATTAATTTCCTTACCTGACCAAGCCAGCTCAGTCAGTCAACAGGTTCTCCAGGGTAGGAGTGAGGATTAAAAAGAAAAAGACAATTAGAAAACATTGTAGCATGACCCTAGCCAGTTCTGAGGCTGAGGCGGGTTTATTTTTTCCCTATTTGCTTTTATACCATTTTAATTACATGCAAGTAATAAGGTCAGTTCTAGGTTAAAGAACAAACAAGACAATAAACACAAATAGTCAAGGAACAAGCAAGACAATGAACAAAGTTCCCTGATCACTGTTTCTAAGGGCTTATCAGGATGACCAAGATATCTAAGTATACTTCCCTGTCCTAGCCCAAAGTCATATTCTTGCCTGAATCCTACTTCTTTGTTCTAGCCTAAAATCAGATTCCTTCCTGAGCCTACTACCTTGTCCTGGCCCAATGTCAAATTCCTACCTAGTGGCCCCAAAAGCTTTCCACACTTACCCATCCAATTTTCCTGCAAAACTCATAATTTCATTCTTCTTCAGAGCTAAGTAAATCCATTGTGTATATATGCCACATTTTCATTGTCCATCCATCTGTTAAATCTAATTATGAGAAAGCAAACAGATAAAGAAATAAGCAGAGACTAGAGGGAGGAAGAAATTGTCATCATTTGTGGGAAAGGTTAAAGCAAGAAATTTCAGTGTCTTACTTAGGGTTAGTATTGTTGTAATGAAATACCATGATGAAAAGAAAGTTAGGGTGGAAAGGGTTTGGTTTACACTTCCACATTGCTATTCATCATTAAAGGAAGTCAGGACAATAACCCAGGGCAACATCCTGGAGGTAGGAGCTGAGGCAGACGCCATGAAAGCTTGCTGCTAACTGGCTTGCTCCCCATGAGTTGCTCAACATGCTTTCTTATAGAACCTGGAACCACCTGCCCACAATTGGTTGGGCCCTCCTCCATTGATCAGTAATTAAGAACATTCCCTACAATCTTGCCTGCAGCCCTATCTTATAGAGTAATTTTCTTAATTGAGAATTCTTCCTCTTGGATTACTCTAACTTGTGTCAAGTTGACATAAAACTACCCACTACACTCAGCATCTTTAAGAAAAGGAAAGGAGAAATCAGAGAGTGATAAAGTATGTCTACATACAAGTTAATCATTTAATATTTACAAAAGGTGAATTAGACACTGCTATCGTGACTTTTGATGAAGAAAATGAAGTACATTGCTGTTAATTAAGTTTCTAAAAGTAATAACTAGTAAATGGTATGACTATGATACAAAATAACATTTGTTTGATTCTAAAACTAGGCAAAGACAGAGAAAACAAAAATGTTTTCAACCGTGATTATAATTTATAATCACCTTGAAAGATATGGAAACTGTTCCTCTAAACTGTTAAAATTGGTTTGAGAAGAAACTTTGGGTTTGGAACTTTAAAGAATTTCCTAGGTGTTTCTAATGTATAGTCATAGATGAAAATCACCATGATAGGTGATATTTCTGCACAGAAGTGAAAGAGTGGGTAGAAAATTAAGCTAACCAGGCAATAAGAGTTGAATGAAATGTTGTTAGTGATAAGATAGTGAAGGGTAGATTTGAAGGATACATATTTGAAGTGAGTTTAAAAGTGAGTTGGAAGTAGACACAGAAAAAAAGAGACTAATAGACTCTTCATAGTAATTACAGAGATAAAGGGAGTCTGGTAAATAGGTGGCTAGTCAGTAACATAGTTCAAGAAATGCTTTGGGGAAGGTGAAAGCTATGGGAATATCTCTAGACTGGGGCAAAGGTGCCCACAGAAAGTGAGAACAGGGTGGTAAAAGAAGAGAAAGATTTTTTTATATTGGAAAAAAAAAGGACTAATTAAGATAGGTAGTAGGAAAGTAAAATGGTGAATTGTGAAAGTTAGAACAAGAAATTAAAGATCCTAAAGAGTAAAATAATATTCATTTGACAATACATTAAAATAATTTTCAGTATAATTAATTATCAGTGTTACATGAGTTTCTGAAACAATACTTAAGACACATGTATATGTTGAGAAAATATATAAGGTAGTTTACTCACATTCAGGGATTACACAGGTTGATCAAGTAAAGCAAAGAACTGAACTTTAAGATTGTTAATGAGATCATAGAGAGATACATGTTAGAAATCAAAGCAAGACCATTTCCCATGAAATTGAACATATTGAAATTTACATGATATTCTGATTTTGAAAGAAAAATAAATCAAATCTAAAACTTATGTTCCTATTCAAATACATTAAGTGGTATATAATGACAGTCTAATAGAGGAAGATGCTATGGTTTCTAATCAAGAAATATTGAGAAGTCCCACACCCGCGGATCCCGGCCCGCAGCAGCTCTCTGCTCCCAGACCCTGTGGGAGACAGACCTTTCCGCCTGGTCAGGTGGGCACTCCTGAGGCTGCAGAGTGGAAGAGACCACCAACACTGCCCACCCCTGCCCACATCCCTGGCCCAAGAGGAAACTGTACAAGGCCTCTGGGTTCCTGTGGGGGAGGGCCCAGGAGCGGCAGGAGCCCTGCCTGAGACACCGCCGGAACCTGAAGGAAACAGACCGGATAAACAGTTCTCTGCACCCAAATCCCGTGGGAGGGAGAGCTAAACCTTCAGAGAGGCAGACACGGCTGTGAAACCAGAAGAGACTGCTCTCTGCACACATTACTGATTCCAGAGGAAAGCACCAGAATCCATCTGGAACCCTGGTGCACGGAGGCTCCCGGAAGGGGCGGCGCAGATCTTCCTGGTCGCTGCCGCCGCGGAGAGCCCGTGGGCAGCACCCCGCGAGCGAACTTGAGCCTCGGGACCACAGGTAAGACCAACTTTTCTGCTGCAAGTGACCTGCCTGGCAGAACTCAAGGCACAAGTCCATAGGAACAGCTGAAGACCTGTAGATAGGAAAAACTAAACACCCGAAAGCAGAACACTCTGTCCCAATAACAGGCTGAAAGAAAACAGGAAAACAGGTTTACAGCACTCCTGACACACAGGCTTATAGGACAGTCTAGCCACTGTCAGAAATAGCAGAACAAAGTAACACTAGAGATAATTTGATGGCGAGAGGCAAGCGCAGGAACCCAAGCAACAGAAACCAAGACTACATGGCACCATTGGAGTCCAATTCTCCCATCAAAACAAACATGGAATATCCAAACACACCAGAAAAGCAAGATCTAGATTCAAAATCGTATTTGACCATGATGCTGGAGAACTTCAAGAAAGACATGATGAACTCCCTTAGAAAACAAGTAGAAGCCTACAGAGAGGAATCGCAAAATGCCTGAAAGAATTCCAGGAAAACATAAATAAACAAGTAGAAGCCCATAGAGAGGAGACACAAAAATCCCTGAAAGAATTCCAGGAAAACACAATCAAACAGTGGAAGGAATTAAAAATGGAAATAGAAGCAATCAAGAAAGAACACATGGAAACAACCCTGGATATAGAAAACCAAAAGAAGAGACAAGGAGCTGTAGATACAAGCTTCACCAACAGAATACAAGAGATGGAAGAGAGAATCTCAGGAGCAGAAGATTCCATAGAAATCATTGACTCAACTGTCAAAGATAATGTAAAGCGGAAAAAGCTACTGGTCCAAAACATACAGGAAATCCAGGACTCAATGAGAAGATCAAACCTAAGGATAATAGGTATAGAAGAGAGTGAAGACTCCCAGCACAAAGGACCAGTAAATATCTTCAACAAAATCATAGAAGAAAACTTCCCTAACCTAAAAAAAAGAGATACCCATAGGCATACAAGAAGCCTACAGAACTCCAAATAGATTGACCAGAAAAAAACACCTCCCGTCACATAATAGTCAAAACACCAAAGGCACAAAATAAAGAAAGAATATTAAAAGCAGTAAGGGAAAAAGGTCAAGTAACATATAAAGGCAGACCTATCAGAATCACACCAGACTTTTCGCCAGAAACTATGAAAGCCAGAAGATCCTGAACAGATATCATACTGACCCTAAGAGAACACAAATGCCAGCCCAGGCTCCTGTATCCTGCAAAACTATCAATTAACATAGATGGAGAAACCAAGATATTCCATGACAAAACCAAATTTACACAATATCTTTCTACAAATCCAGCACTACAAAGGATAATAAATGGTAAAGCCCAACATAAGGAGGCAGGCTATACCCAAGAAGAGGCAAGAAACTAATCGCCTTGGCAACAAAACAAAGAGAAGGAAAGCACACAAACATAACACATCCAAATATGAATATAACAGGAAGCAATAATCACTATTCCTTAATATCTCTCAACATCAATGGCCTCAACTCCCCAATAAAAAGACATAGATTAACAAATTGAATACGCAACGAGGACCCTGCATTCTGCTGCCTACAGGAAACACACCTCAGAGACAAAGACAGACACTACCTCAGAGTGAAAGGCTGGAAAACAACTTTCCAAGCAAATGGTCGGAAGAAGCAAGCTGGAGTAGCCATTCTAATATCAAATAAAGTCAATTTTCAACTAAAAGTCATCAAAAAAGATAAGGAAGGACACTTTATATTCATCAAAGGAAAAATCCACCAAGATGAACTCTCAATCCTAAATATCTATGCCCCAAATACAAGGGCACCTACATACGTAAAGAAACCTTACTAAAGCTCAAAACACATATTGCACCTCACACAATAATAGTAGGAGACTTCAACACCCCACTCTCATCAATGGACAGATCATGGAAACAGAAATTAAACAGAGACGTAGACAGACTAAGAGAAGTCATGAGCCAAATGGACTTAACGGATATTTATAGAACGTTCTACCCTAATGCAAAAGGATATACCTTCTTCTCAGCTCCTCATGGTACTTTCTCCAAAATTGACCATATAATTGGTCAAAAAACGGGCCTCAACAGGTACAGAAAGATAGAAATAATCCCATGTGTGCTATCGGACCACCACGGCCTAAAGCTGGTCTTCAATAACAATAAGGGAAGAATGCCCACATATACTTGGAAATTGAACAATGCTCTACTCAATGATAACCTGGTCAAGGAAGAAATAAAGAAAGAAATTAAAAACTTTTTAGAATTTAATGAAAATGAAGGTACAACATACCCAAACTTATGGGACACGATGAAAGCTGTGCTAAGAGGAAACTCATGGCGTAGCTTGAGTGCCTGCAGAAAGAAACAGGAAAGAGCATATGTCAGCAGCTTGACAGCACACCTAAAAGCTCTAGAACAAAAGAAGCAAATACACCCAGGAGGAGTAGAAGGCAGGAAATAATCAAACTCAGAGCTGAAATCAACCAAGTAGAAACAAAAAGGACCATAGAAAGAATCAACAGAACCAAAAGTTGGTTCTTTGAGAAAATCAACAAGATACATAAACCCTTAGCCAGATTAACGAGAGGACACAGAGTGTGTCCAAATTAACAAAATCAGAAATGAAAAGGAGACATAACTACAGATTCAGAGGAAATTCAAAAAATCATCAGATCTTACTATAAAAGCCTATATTCAACAAAAACTTGAAAATCTACAGAAAATGGACAATTTCCTAGACAGATACCAGGTACCGAAGTTAAATCAGGAACAGATAAACCAGTTAAACAACCCCATAACTCCTAAGGAAATAGAAGCAGTCATTAAAGGTCTCCCAAACAAAAAAGAGCCCAGGTCCAGACGGGTTTAGTGCAGAATTCTATCAGACCTTCATAGAAGACCTCATACCAATATTATCCAAACTATTCCACAAAATTGAAACAGATGGAGCACTACCTAACTCCTTCTATGAAGCCACAATTACTCTTATACCTAAACCACACAAAGACCCAACAAAGAAAGAGAACTTCAGACCAATTTCCCTTGTGAACATCGACGCAAAAATACTCAACAAAATTCTGGCAAACCGAATCCAAGAGCACATCAAAACAATCATCCACCATGATCAAGTAGGCTTCATCCCAGGCATGCAGGGATGGTTTAATATACGGAAAACCATCAACGTGATCCATTATATAAACAAACTGAAAGAACATGATCATTTCATTAGATGCTGAGAAAGCATTTGACAAAATTCAACACCCCTTCATGATAAAAGTCCTGGAAAGAATAGGAATCCAAGGCCCATACCTAAACATAGTAAAAGCCATATACAAAAACCAGTGGCTAACATTAAACTAAATGGAGAGAAACTTGAAGCAATCCCACTAAAATCAGGGACTAGACAAGGCTGCCCACTCTCTCCCTACTTATTTAATATAGTTCTTGAAGTTCTAGCCAGAGCAATCAGACAACAAAAGGAGGTCAAGGGGATACAGATCGGAAAAGAAGAAGTCAAAATATCACTATTTGCAGATGATATGATAGTATATTTAAGTGATCCCAAAAGTTCCACCAGAGAACTACTAAAGCTGATAAACAACTTCAGCAAAGTGGCTGGGTATAAAATTAACTCAAATAAATCAGTAGCCTTCCTCTACACAAAAGAGAAACAAGCCGAGAAAGAAATTAGGGAAACGACACCCTTCATAATAGACCCAAATAATATAAAATACCTCGGTGTGACTTTAACCAAGCAAGTAAAAGATCTGTACAATAAGAACTTCAAGACACTGAAGAAAGAAATTGAAGAAGACCTCAGAAGGTGGAAAGATCTCCCATGCTCATGGATTAGCAGGATTAATATAGTAAAATGGCCATTTTATTTAAAAAATCGATCTACAGATTCAATGCAATCCCCATCAAAATACCAATCCAATTCTTCAAAGAGTTAGACAGAACAGTTTGCAAATTCATTTGGAATAACAAAAAACCCAGGATAGCTAAAACTATCCTCAACAATAAAAGGACTTCAGGGGGAATCACTATCCCTGAACTCAAGCACTATTACAGAGCAATAGTGATAAAAACTGCATGGTATTGGTACAGAGACAGACAGATAGACCAATGGAATAGAATTGAAGACCCAGAAATGAACCCACACACCTATGGTCACTTGATTTTTGACAAAGGAGCCAAAACCATCCAATGGAAAAAAGATAGCATTTTCAGCAAATGGTGCTGGTTCAACTGGAGGTCAACATGTAGAAGAATGCAGATCGATCCATGCTTATCACCCTGTACAAAGCTTAAGTCCAAGGGATCAAGGACCTCCACATCTAATCAGATACACTCAAACTAATAGACAAAAAAGTGGCAAAGAATCTCGAACACATTGGCACTGGAGAAAATTTCCTGAACAAAAAACCAATGGCTTATGCTCTAAGATCAAGAATCGACAAATGGGATCTCATAAAACTACAAAGCTTCTGTAAGGCAAAGGACACTGTGGTTAGGACAAAACGGCAACCAACAGATTGGGAAAAGATCTTTACCAATCCTACAACAGATAGAGGCCTTAGATCCAAAATATACAAAGAACTCAAAAAGTTAGACCAAGGGAGACAAATAACCCTATTAAAAAATGGGGTTCAGAGCTAAACAAAGAATTCACAGCTGAGGAATGCCGAATGGCTGAGAAACACCTAAAGAAATGTTCAACATCTTTAGTCATCAGGGAAATGCAAATCAAAACAACCCTGAGATTTCACCTCACACCAGTGAGAATGGCTAAGATCAAAAACTCAGGTGACAGCAAATGGTGGCGAGGATGTGGAGAAAGAGGAACACTCCTCCATTGTTGGTGGGGTTGCAGACTGGTACAATCATTCTGGAAATCAGTCTGGAGGTTCCTCAGAAAATTGGACATTGAACTACCTGAGGATCCAGCTATACCTCTCTTGGGCATATACCCAAAAGATGCCCCAACATATAAAAAAGACACGTGCTCCACTATGTTCATCGCAGCCTTATTTATAATTGCCAGAAGCTGGAAAGAACCCAGATGCCCTTCAACAGAGGAATGGATACAGGAAATGTGGTACATCTACACAATGGAATATTACTCAGCTATCAAAAACAACGACTTTATGAAATTCGTAGGCAAATGTTTGAACTGGAAAATATCATCCTGAGTGAGCTAACCTAATCACAGAAAGACATACATGGTATGCACTCACTGATAAGTGGCTATTAGCCCAAATGCTTGAATTACCCTAGATGCCTAGAACAAATGAAACTCAAGACGGATGATCAAAAAAAAAAAAAACTGGAGAAAAATTAAGATAAAGGAAATTACCTCATACCTCTCATAAATATAAAAAGTATGTTTTGAAATTTGGTTTATTTTCTTCCGGGGTGTTATGTGTATGTTTTGTAAACATTCAAGAAAAAACAAGTGGGAAACTGCAATCATGGCAGTTATGCTGTATGTGGTATTTTGGTGTCGTGGCTGTTCATTAGAACAGCAGTACTAATAAAGAGGCAACTTGAAAAAAAAAAAAGAAATATTGAAAAATGATTACATTAGTGACCAGAGCCCTAAATAATTGATTTATAGTTGATTTTTTTCTTGATTTCAAGAAGACTATATTTCAGACATTGAACAATAATCAGGGGTTATATACAAAGTGAGCAGACTACAGAGTGCTAGTTCTAGCCATTGTGCCTTTTCAAAGATTCAACCATGTAAGGAAGACTTTCTTAAACTTTGCATATACAAATATATCCATTTTTCTCTTAATTCAGATTCCTGAATGCTGTAACTTCCTAATTTTTAAGTCTCATCCCATGTACAATATTTTATTGATGTCACAGTTTTTGAGAAATGTTCTTCTAGATACCTGTGCACTGAGGTTTGCCCATTTTTATTTTTATTATTTAAAGCAATTATTAAATTTAAATATATATTTTTAAAAGTAGCAAATCAGAAATGTTCTGCTTTTTAGAAAGGATTAAGGTATATCATAAAATTGCTTAAAAAGAAGTGTATGCAAATATTAATATCATATATATTTCTGCATGTATAATATGTCTGCATCATGTAATAATATCAAATATATTTCTAAAATGTGACACATACATTTACTTGTTTCAGCTTTTTTAAATTTTTTATTGGATACTTTATTAATTTACATTTCAAATGTTATCCAATTTCCCCCTCTCCATCCCACTTCCCCCTCCCCCTTCTTCTATGAGGATGCTCCCATTCCCACCAACCCACTCCCACCTTAACACCCTAGCATTCCCCTACTCTGGGGACAAGCCTTCACAGGACCAAGGACTTCTACTCCTATTGGTGCCAGACAATTCCATCTTCTGCTGCATATGCTGCTAGAGTCATGGGTCCCTCCATGTATACACATTGGTGGGTGGTTTAGTCCCTGGGAGCTTTGGGGAGTCTGGTTGGTGGATAGTGTTGTTCTTCCTATGGGGTTGCAAACCCTTTCAGCTCCTTTGGTCCTTTCACTAACTCCTCCACTGGGGTCTACATGCAAAGTCTAATGGTTGGCTGTCAGCATCTACCTTTGTATTTGTCAGGTTCTGGCAGAGCCTCTCAGGGGACATCCATATCAAGCTCCTGTCAGAAAGCCCTTCTTGGCACCAGCAATAGTGACTGGGTTTGGAGGATGCATATGGGATGGATCCCCAGGTGGGGCAGTCTCCTTTTCTTCAGTCCCTGCTCCACTCTTTATCCCTATATTTCTTCCCATAAGTATTTTGTTCTCAGTTCTAAGAAGAACTGAAGCATTTACATTATGTTCTCCGTTCTTCTTGAGCTTCATACAATGTATGAATTGTTTCTTGGGTATTCCGAGCTTTAGGCTAATATCCACTTATCAGTGAGTGCATACCATGTGTGTTCTTTTGTGACTGGGTTACCTCACACAGGAGGATATTTTTTTTTTTTTTTTTAATAGATTTTTAAAAATCTACATGGCAAAGGTTATCCCCTTTCTCAGTTTCCCTGACCATAAACCCCCCTATTCCATCTGCCCTCCTTCTTCCATGAGGGTGCTCCGCGACCTCTCCACCCAACCCTTCCTGCCTCCCTGCCTTAACATTCCCCTACCCTAGAGGAGTTGAGCTTTGGCAGGACCAAGAACTTCTCCTCCCACTGGTGCCCAACAAGGCCATACTCTGCTACATATGCAGCTGGAGCCAGTGGTCTACCATGTGTACTCTTTGGATGGTGGTTTAGTCTCTGGGAGCTCTGGTTGGTTGGTATTGTTGTACTTATGTGGTTGCAAGCCCCTTCGGCTCCTTCAATCCTTTCTTCAACTCCTCCAATGGGGACCATATTCTCAGTTCAATGGTTGGCTGGGAGTGTCTGCCTTTGTATTTATGTGTTCTGACAGAGACAATCAGGAAACAGCTATATCAGGCTCCTGTCAGCATGCACTTCTTGGCATCAGCGGTATTGTCTGGGGTTTGGTGACTGTATATGGGCTGGATTCCCGGGTTGGGCAGTCCCTGGATGGCCTTTTCTTCAGGCTCTGCTCCAAACTTTATCTTCGTATTTTCTCCTATGAATATTTTTGGTCCCCGTTCTAAGAAGGACTGAAGCATTTGCACTTTGATCATCCTTCTTGAGCTTCATGTGGTCTGTGGAACGTATCTTGGGAAATCCTAGCTTTTGGGCTAATATCCACTTATCAGTAAGTGCATATCATGTGTGTTCTTTTGTGACTGAATTACCTCACTCAGGATTATAATTTCTACTTCCATCTATTTGCCTATGAATTTCATGAAGTCATTGTTTTTAATAGTTAAGTAGTACTTCATTGTGTAAATGTACACATTTTCTGTATCCATTCCTCTGTTGAGGGACATTTGGGTTCTTTCCAGCTTCTGACTATTATAAATAAGGTTGCTATGAACATAGTGAGGCATATGTTCTTATTATATGTTGGTGCATATTTGGGTATATGCCCAGGAGTGGCAGAGCTGGGTCCTCAGGTAGTACTATGTGCAATTTTCTGTGGGACATCGAGAATAATTTCTAGAGTGGTTGTACCAGCTTGCAATCCCACCAAGAATGGAGGAGTGTTCTTCTTTCTCTACATCCTAGCCAGCATCTGTTGTCACTTGAGTTTTTGATCTTAGCCATGACTGGTGTGGGGTGGAATCTCAGGGTTGTTTTGATTTGCATTTCCCTGATGACTAAGGATGTTGAACATTTCTTTAGGTGCTTCTCAGGCATTCAATATTCATCAGCTGAGAATTCTTTTTTTAGCTCTGTGCCCATTTCTAATAGGGTTATTTGGCTCTCTGGATTCTAACTTCTTGAGTTCTTTGAATATTTTGGATATTATCCCACTATCAGATGCAGGATTGGTAAGGATCTTTTCCCAAGCTGTGGGTTACTGTTTTTTCATATTGACAGTGCCCTTTGCCTTACACAAACTTTGCAATTTTATGAAGTACCATTTGTCAGTTCTTGATCTTAGAGCATAAGCATTGGTGTTCTGTTCAGGAAAATTTCCCTTGTCTATGTGTTCAAGGCTCTTCCCCACTTTTTCTTCTATTAGTTTGAGTGTATCTGGTTTGATGTGGAGCTCCTTGATCCACTTGGACTTAAGCTTTGTACAGGGCAACAAGAATGGATCAATTTGAATTCTTCTACATGCTGACCTCCAGTTGAACCAGCACCATTTGTGGGAAATGCTATTTTTCCCCTTACTGGTTTGTTTTAGCTCCTTTGTCAAAGATCAAGTGACCATAGGTGTGTGGGTTCATTTCTGTGTCTTCATTTCTATTCCACTGATCTACCTGCCTGTCTCTGTACAAATACCATTCAGTTTTTATCACTATTGCTCTGTAATACTGCTTGAAGTCAGGGGTGGTGATTTCCCCAGAATTTCTTTTATTGTTGAGCATAGTTTGTGCTACCCTGGGTTTTTTGTTATTCCAAATGAATTTGCAAATTGCTCTTTCTAACTCTATGAAGAATTGAGTTGGAATTTTGATGGGGATTGCATTGAATCTGTAGATTGCTTTAGGCAAAATGATCATTTTCACAATATTAATCTGGCAATTGCATGATCGTGGGAGGTCTTTCCATCTTCTGAGATCTTCTTCAATTTCTTTCTTCAGAGACTTGAAGTTCTCATCATACAGATCTTTCACTTGCTTGGTTAGCGTCAAACCGAGGTGTTTTATGTTATTTGGGACTATTGGGAATGGTGTCATTTCACTAATTTCTTTCTCAGCCTGTTTATGCTTTGAATATGGGAAGGCTACTGATTTGTTTGTTTTATATCTAGCCACTTTGCTGAAGTTGTTTAAGAGGCTTAGTAGTACTCTGGTGGAACTTTTGGGGTCACTTATGTATACTGTCATATCATTAGCAAATAGTGATATTTTGACTACTTCCTTTCCAATTTGTATTCCTTTAACCTCCTTTTGTTGTCTGATTGCTCTGACTAGGATGTGAGTGCTATAATGAATAAGTAGAGAGAGAGGGAGCACTTTTATCTAGTCCCGATTTTAGTGGGAATGCTTCAAGTTTCCCTCCATTTAGTTTGATGTTGACAACTGGTTTGTTGCATATTCTTTTTCTATGTTTACATATGGACCTTGAGTTCCTGATTGTTTCAAGACTCTTAACATGAAGGGGTGTTGAAATTTGTCAAATGCTTTCTCAGCCTCTATTGAAATGATCATATGTTTTTTCTTTGAGTTTGTTTATATAGTGGATTACATTGATGGATTTATGAATTTTTAACCATCCCTACATCTGAGGGATGAAGCCTATTTGATCATGATGGATGATCATTTTGATGTGTTCTTGGATTCGGTTTGCAAGAATTTTATTGAGTATTTTTTGTGTCGATATTCATAAGGGAAATTGGTCTGAAGTTCTCTTTCTCTGTTGGGTCTTTGTGTGGTTTAGGTATAAGCATAATTGTGGCTTCATAGAAGAAATTGGCTAGTGTTCTGTCTGTTTCTATTTTGTGGAATAGTTTGGAAAGTATTGTTATTAGGTCTTCTATGAAGGTCTAATAGAATTCTCCACTAAACCCATTTGGTCCTGTGGTTTTATTTTGGTTGGAAGACATTTAGTAATTGCTTCTATTCCTTTAGGAGTTATAGGACTGTTTAGATGGTTGATCTGATGCTGATTTAATTTTGGTACCTGGTATCTATCTAGAAAATTGTCCATTTCATCAAGATTTTCCAGTTTTGTTCAATAAAGGCTTTTGTAGTAGGATCTGATTATTTTTTTTTAATATCCTCAGATTCTGTTGTTATGTCACTCTTTTCATTTCTGATTTTGTTAATTTTGATATTCTCTCTGTGCCCTCTGGTTATTCTTACTTAGGGTTTATCTATCATGTTGATTTTCTCAAGGAACCAGATCCTGGTTTTGTTGATTCTTTGTATTGTTCTTTTTGATTCTACTTGGTAGATTTCAGCCCTGAGTTTGAGTATTTCCTGCCTTCTACTCTCTTGGGTGTATTTGCTTCCTTTTGTTTTAGAGCTTTTAATTATGCTGTCAAGGTGCTAGTGTATGCTCTCTCCAGTTTCTTTTTGCAGGCACTCAGAGCTATAAACTTTTAGCACTGCTTTCATTGTGTCCCATTAGTTCGGATATATTGTGCCTTCATTTTCATCAAATTCTGAAAACTGTTTAATTTGCACGATTCAGCAAGATGACTGTTTTTACTATATTAATTCTGCCAATTCATGAGCCTGGGTGATCTTTGCATCTTCTGAGATCTTTGATTTCTTTCTTCAGAGACTTGCCATACAGTTCTTTCTTTTGCTTGGTTCGAGTCACACACGCCAAGGAATTTTATATTTTCTTGTGAATATAGTGAAGGATGTCCTTTCCCTAATTTCTTTCTCAGCCTGATTATCCTTTGATTAAATAAGGCTACTGATTTGTTTGAGTTAATTTTATACCTTGCCATTTGGCTGATGTTGTTTATCAGCTGTAGGAGGTCTCTGGTGGAATTTTGGGGGTCACTTAAATATACTATCATATCATCTCCAATTAATGATATTTTGACTTCTTCCTTTCCAATTTGTATCCTTTGCCCTCTTCTTATTCCTCATATCTCTGGCTAGGACTTCATGCACTATAATGAATAGGTAGGGAGAGAGTGGGCAGCCTTGTCTAGTCCCTGATTTCAGTGGGATTGCTTCAAGTTTCTGTCCGTTTAGTTAGATGTTGGCTACTGGTTTGTTGTATGTTGCTTTTACTATGTTTAGGTATGGGCTTTGAATTCCTGATATTTCCAAGACCTTTATCATAAAGGGATGTTGAATTTTGTCAAGTGCTTTCTCAGTATCTAGTGAGATGATCATGTGTGTTTCTTTTCTTTGAGTTTGTTTATATAGTGGAATAAATGGATAGATTTTCATATATTGAATCATCTCTGCATCCTTGGGATGAAGCCTGCTTGATCATTTTGAATGATCATTTCATTGTGTTTTTGGATTCAGTTTGCAAGAATTTTATTATGTTTGCATCAATATTCATGAGGTAAATTGATCTGAAGTTCTCTTTCTTTGTAGGGTCTTTGTGTGGTTTAGGTATAAGTGTAATTGTGGCTTCAAAGAACGAATTGGGTAGTGTTCGTTATGTTTCTCTTTTGTGGAATAATTTACAGAGTATTGGTATTAGTTCTTCTTTGAAGTCTGATAGAATTCTGCACTAAACCCTTCTGATCCTGGACTTTTTGTTGTTGTTGTTGGTGGTGGTGGTAGTGGTATATGTTTAATGACTGCTTCAGTTACTTTAGGGGTTATGGGATTGTTTATATGGTTTACCTGATCCTGATGTAACTTTGGTACCTGGTATCTGTCTAGAAAATTGTCCATTTCATCCAAATTTTCCACTTTTGTTGTTTATAGGCTTTTGTAATAGGATCTGATAATCTTGTGAATTTCCTCAGATTCTGTTATGTCTCCATTTTAATTTCTGATTTTTGTTAATTTAGATACTGTCTCTGTGCCCTCTGGTTAGTCTGGCTAAGCGTTTATCTATCTTGTTGATTTTCCTCAAAGAACCAGCACCTGGTTTTGTTGAGTCTTTGTGTAGTTCTTTTTGTTATTTCTTGGTTGATTTCAGCTGAGTTTGATTATTTCCTGTCCTCTAGTCCTCCTTGGTGAATTAGCTTCTTTTTGTTCTAAAGCTTTTAGGTGTGTGTCAAGCTGTTATTATATGCTTTCTCCAATTTCTTTTTGGATCCACTCAGAGCTATGAGTTTTTCTTTGAGTACTGCTTTCATTGTATCCCATAAGTTTGTATATGTTGTGCCTTCATTTTCATTAAATTTCTAAAAAGTCTTTAGTTTTTTTTTTATTTCTTCCTTGACCAAGTTGTCATTGAGTAGACTGTTGTTCATCTTCCATGTGTATGTGCATTTTCTGTTGTTTTTTATTGAAGACCAGCTTTAGTCCATGATGATTTAATTGGATGCATGGGATTATTTCAATCTTGTGTTTGTTGAGGTCTGTTTTGTGACCAATTATATGGTCAATTTTGGAGAAGGTACCATGAGGTGCTGAAAAGAAGGTATATTCTCTTCTTTTAAGGTGAAATATTCTATAGGTATCTGTTAAATCCTTTTCATTACATCTCTTAGTTTCACTGTGTCTCTGTTTATTTTCTGTTTCCATGATCCATCCATTGATTAGAATGGGTTGTTGAAGTCTCCCACTATTATTGTGTGTAGTGCAGGTGTAATATGTGATTTGAGCTTTAGTAAAGTTTCTTTTATGGATGCGGGTGACCTTGTATTTGGAGCATAGATGTTCAGAATTGCAAGTTCATCTTAGTAGATTTTTCCTTTGATGAGTATGACATGTCCTTCATGAACTTTTTGATAACTTTTGGTTGAATGCTGGTTTTATTTGATATTAGAATGGCTACTCCAGATTGTTTCTTGGACTACTTGCTTGGAAATTTTTTCCAACCTTTTCCTCAGAGGTATTGTCTGTCTTTGTCATTGAGGTGTATTTCTTGTATGCAGCAAAATGCTGGGTCCTATTTATGTATCCAGTGTGTTGGTCTAAATCCTTTCTTGGCGAATTGAGTCCATTGCTGTTAAGAGGTTTTCAGAAATATTGTTTGTTGTCTCCTGTTATTTTTGTTGTTAGAGATGGAATTATGTTTGTGTGGCTCTTTTCTTTTGGGTTTGTTGCAAGAAGATCACTTTCTTGCTTTTTCTAGGGTGTAGTTTTCCTCCTCCTGTTGGAGTTTTCCATCAATTATCTTTTGTAGGGCTGGATTTATGGAACAATAATTGTGTAAATTTGGTTTTGTCATGGGATAACTTGGTTTCTCCATCTATGACAATTGAGAGTTTTGCTGGATATAGTAGTCTGGACTGGCATTTGTATTCTTTTAGCGTATTATGACATCTGCTCTGGATCTTCTAGCTTTCATAGTCTCTGTTGTGAAGTCTCGTATAATTCTGATAGGTCTGCCTTGACCTTTTACCCTTGCTGCTTTTAATATTCTTTCTTCATTTTGTGTGTTTGATGTTTTGACTATTATGTGACAAGAGGAATTTCTTTTCTGGTCCAAACTATTTGGAGTTCTGTAGCCTTCTTGTACGCTGATGAGCTTCTTTTTATTTAGGTTAGGGAACTTTTCTTCTATAATTTGTTTGAAGATATTTATTGTCCCTTTAAGTTGGGAGTCTTCGCTCTCTTCTATGCCTATTATCCTTAGGTTTGATCTACTCATTGTGTCCTGGACTTCCTGGATGTTTTCCATTAGGAGCCTTTTGCGTTTACATTTTCTTTGATGGTTGTATCAAGTTTTTATGGTGTCATCTATCCCTTGAAATTCTCTCTCTTCAATATCTTGCATTTTCTTGGTGATGCTTACATCTATGACTTCTGATCTCTTTCCTAGGTTTTCTATCTCCAGTGTTTTTTCCCTTTGTGATTGTTTCTATTTCCATTTTTAGATCCTGGATTGTTTTGTTCAATTCTTCCACCTCTATGACTGTGTTTTCCTGTAATTCTTTAAGGGATTTTTGTGTTTCCTCTTTAAAGGCTTCTAATTGTTAGCCTGTGTTGTCCTGTATTTCTTCAAGGGAATTATTTATTTCCTCCTTAAAGTCCTATATCATCAATATGAGATGTGATTTTAAATTAAAGTCTTGCTTCTTTGTTGTACTGTGATATCCAGTACTTGCTGTGGTGGTAGAACTGGGTTCGGATGATGCAAAGTAGTCTTGTTTCTTAGTTTCTTGAGCTTGCCTCTTGCCACCTAGATGTTAGACCATCTAACATCTCTAATGTTAGTTGGTCTTGTTGTCTCTGACTGAAGCTTGTCCCTCCTGTGGTCCTGTGAACCTGTGATCTTAGAAGTGAGAGTCCTCCTGGGAGACCACCTCTCTCAGGGCATGTTTTGGGTCTGGACAGCTGTGGGACAGCCTTAGCTCTGGGCATAGATGGAGACAGGAAGGGTCCTATCCTAGGGCTGCCCCCTTCTTCTGTGCCCTGCATGTTCCCTGCTGGTGTCTCCTTGGACAGTCAATGGAGTGAAAGAGGGCCTAGGAGTAAGAGCACTCCTGGGAGACCAGCTCCTTGGGGCCGGGTTTTGGGTCTGGAGGGCTGGGAGACAGCCCCACCTCTAGGCACAGATGGAGACAGGAGGCTTAAATATATTTTGATCACATTTTTCCCCTCCTCAAGTACTTACAGATTATTTCTTTCTGCACGCGCGCACGCACACACATGCACGCACACACAAAGTGGAGTCTGTTATATGTTGCTCAACTACTTCTGAACATGAGGCCTGCCCTGGAGTGGTAGATATATCCAGTGTTACTCCACTGCAGAAAGCTGAGTTTTGCTCTCCTAGAAAATAAAAATGACATTTCAATAGTTAGCCTTTATCCCAGAGGCTAGATCTTTCTTTCTTTCTTTCTTTCTTTCTTTCTTTCTTTCTTTCTTTCTTTCTTTCTTTCTCTCTTTATCTCTTTCTTTCATTCATTATTTTAAAAATATAACAAATAACATAATAAGATAAAGCAAAACTGTTATATCAAAGTGAAAGACAAACCAACAGAAAAGAACCCCCCCCCCAAAAAAGTGTAAGAATCAAGAAACTCACTGGTTAGCATACTCTGCAATCCCATAAAACACTAAAGTAAATGCCACTACATAAATACAAAGGACCTAAGATGGACCTGTGAAGGCCCTATGTATGTTGCCTCAGTCTCTGTGAGTTCATATAAGCTTTGCTCATGTCAATTTAGAGTCTTTCTTTTTCTTGGTGTCCTCTATCCTCTCTGGCTTTTATACTCTTCCCCACTTCTTTACCTGGGGTTTTCTGTTTAAGATAGTTTCTTCCAAGGTCTTTCATACTCTGTGAAATGTGAAATGTCTAGCTGTGAATCTCTGTATTTGTTTCTGCAGGAAGAAACTTCTCTGATGATGGCCGAACAAGGCTCTAATCCAAGTTCAGCAGAATAACATTATCTGTCATTTTATCACCTTTCTCCCTTTTTAGACCAGTAGTATTTGGTTCTACTCTAAGTCCCAGGGCTATCTAGTCTTATATTCTTAGTCATCTATGCAGTGTTATGTATGGGTTCCATCTTGGGGTATGTGCCTTAAGTCAAATAAAAATATTGATTGGTTACTCCCACAAGCCCAGATCCAGAAAGACAAATATGGTATATGTTCAGTTATATGTGGATATTACTGTTAAGTCAATGATAACCAAGCTACAGTCCATAGAACCATAGACATAGAATAAGGGAGTAGAGGGAACTGATCTCTTTAGGAAAGGAAAATAAAGTAAATAAATATGAATGCAATGGGAGACTAAATGGGAGGGATCAAGTGGAGAGGAAGAGGGAAGGAAGAGGTTTGTGGGAGGGACCACAGGAAGAGATGGCTTTGGAGGATCGTATGAAAATCTAATACAGAAGATTCTTAAAATATATACATATATTAAAGTGATCTAAATAAATCCAGCAAATAATCAGGAAAACAATGTCCTGGCTGGCTATTTCTTGTCACTTAGTGAAGTTTCTCAAACAAGGATTAGGTTACATCTAATTGAGTTGTTGACCAAAGATGACTGTTGGGAAACCCTAAACAACCAAGACTCCTGCTAAGACTCTAGGTTACTCTCCACAAACTGACAGCAATGCCTCATTGGTGAAGGCACAGCTCACTGGAACATGGAGACATTGAGCTTGTGCCTACATAGAGCCTTCACCACTATGTTCCAGTGCCTTTGGTACAGGAAGGTTTTCTGAACACTATCAAAAGAGAAGCATATACAAGACATCCCCAAATCCTTTTTCTACAATGTTGTACTACCTGCAAGATGTGCTAGGACAATGAGGGTTGCCCTTTGGTTCTTCAGATTCTACCAAGCATCCAAGTTTCTTTTTTAGTCCAGATTCTATCTGCCCTGCTAAGCAATACAATCTGTCAAGCAAGAACCATGCCTGATAGGTTATAGTTATTCAACCAATATGGCTTTGGTATTTGAATACATATTCAAATGATAATTAAAATGGATTATATGGAAGACAAATGAAGGAGAACAAGGTCACATAGGAGAATGACAACATATTTAACAGATAAAACCACCTCTAGTTTATTCTCTTTTATCCTTTTCAATTATTTATGGGCATTATATACAAGTTCACTTTTCTTCCAATAGTGGACACCTTCATTTCCTGTTCTGAAGCTAATGCAATCTACTTCTCTTGAGACTTGCTTCCTAAACAGACTGTTAGAGCCCTCTTTA
This sequence comes from Rattus rattus, assembly GCF_011064425.1. Lineage (NCBI taxonomy): Eukaryota > Metazoa > Chordata > Mammalia > Rodentia > Muridae > Rattus > Rattus rattus. The sequence continues at coordinate 36,337,292 of NC_046172.1, forward strand.
TTTCTGTAGCTGTGGAAAGCAAGAAGGACCTGTGATTTCATTCCCTTTAGGAACAGATTTTAGCTAACAAGTATAAAGTTATAAATAAGTTTCCTAGTATAGTTTATGAAAGCAATACTATGGGTTGTTTTAGCATATGTAGGTGACAAGCTATTAAAAAGTAAGGAAATAATCAAGATAAAATTTTTAATAGTTATTTCTGTGAAAAGGAAAAGGTACAAGATGTGATTAGAGAGATAGATTAAATAAAAGTTGGATGTGGTGATTTGCTACTATAACATCAGCACTGGGGCATGGAGATGACGGATCCCTCAAAGTCACTGGCCAGCCAGTCTAGGCAAATCTATGACATTCAGGTTCAGTAGGAGACCCTATCTCAAAAACTAAAGGGGGAAAAAGATAAAGGAAAGATACTTGGTATAGACCTCAGGCTTCCACACGATCTCATATACAAGCATATGAGCAACCCCACAACCATATTTCTGAGCAGCTATCATACATACAACACACAACACACACACACACACACACACACATACTCACTAACTAAAATAATTGACTAATTAATTAAAATAGCAATAGGAATCCTTTTTGCCCTCTGAAACATATACAGTTGTCCAAAGAATGTAGCAACCCTATCATATTCTTAAATATTTACAATGCACTGTTTCAGAATCGTCAGAATTTAATAATCTCTAATGGTTGAGAAGATATATTTTATGTTCTCCTAAATTTTTCTGTCTTTTCCTAAAGTTATTTTATTTGAACATAAGTTTCCTTGGTATTTCAACTTTAACTTTTATTTTTAGTAGCCTAAAATTATGTTAAAGTTAAAACAAATTCAGTATAAACCAAAAGACAAAATAGCAAAGGATGTAGAGAAAGGCGAGCTCTCATCTATTATTGGTGGGAATGTAAATTAGCATAATCACCGTGAAAAACAGTAAGGGAAAGTAATCTGAAGTAGAACTGCCATGTGATTCTTCCATCCACCTCTAGGGTACATAGTCAAAGGAAATGAAATTACCATACCAAAGATGTACCATCAGTCTAATGTTTATTGTAATACTATCCACGAATTCCAAGGCACAGAATCAGCTGAAGTATTCATTGACAGAGGAGTGGATACAAAGAATGCGATATATATTGTATGATGAAGTGTCATTCAGCAAATGAAAGGCAAAATCCTGTATTTGTGATCATATAAGTACCTATTTAGTAAAGTAAGTCAGGTACAGAAAGGTTAAATACTGCGTGATATCCTCATGTGTGTAATCTACAAAGGTTGAACTCATAAAGTATAGAGCATAATAGTAGTTATTAGAAAGCAGAAAAGCAAAGAAAGGAGAAGTACAGAATCACAACCACATAGGAAGAAAAGCTAATTTTTCCTATTGTACAGAGGATGTGTTATGATTAATACTATCACATGTGATTCAAGTCAAAATAAATGATTTTAAATATTCTTTCACAAATAAATGATACCTATTGAAGATGAATGCTAACTAAATAGTTTAAGTTGATAAATATAAACTGTATAAACATACCAAAGCATCCTCACTACACTTTACAAATATATATATATATATATATTTGTGTATAAATAATTATAGCCTATCTATGAAAATAGAAAATGTCATACTGTTTCCCATAGGCATAAATAGATGTAAATTTCTACCCCAAAACTGGGGTGTAAACCTCAAACCCATTTCATAAAAATTGTAAGCATAAAGCTACAGTTCCCAGATTTTTTTTTGAATGATCGTTACTATGTTTGTAATGTTCTTCATTAGGCAAACACTAAAAGGTACCTCACTGAAACTTCCACCACTGCTTCTACTTCTACTACCCCAAACAGCAGAGACTATCCATGAGAAAACCGTCTCTCGCACTAATTGACTCCATTTTTCTCATGAAAAGGGTACTAAAATGACTCATTCTGCCAGGTTAAAATATTTAAAGACATTACACATGAATCAGCAGGGGCAGATCTTGCTTCTCCTAACTAAATATATTGTACCTTTCAAAAATTATAGTTGAGAGAAAGTGAGACGGCTTCACGATTAGGTACTTGCAGCCCTGCCTGAGAAGCTGAGTCCTAACCTTGTGACTCACAGGGGAAAAGAAAAGAACTGACTACTGCAATTTGTACTCTGACCTCTAAATGCCCAAGCTAAACTACATAGTGAGTTATCATCTAATCTAAGCTGCAAAGTGACACCTTGTCAAAACACAAACCAACAAATTTTTAATGATAAGCAACCGAATCAATATTCATGAAGCCAGAATCTGAGACAAAGTCCTATACTAACCCACAAAAAATGACCTCCCCATCTCTCTCTTCTCCCTAAACTAAAAGGAGTTTGAAGGAGGTGAGGAAGATTAATTTTCCTTCTCATCACTCTCAACATCATTTCATGGACTTACTGTTTTTTTACTTTAATCTAAAGGCATTAAATAGAGTTTCACTTCCTTCTCATAAAGTCTTGTAGGCAAGTCCTTTCCAGTTCCATGCTTATGAATGAGAAAATTGGGACTTGCTTGATGGAGCAAATAAAATCTAAAATAAAAATCAAATCTGGGGTTCCACACTGGATTTGATTCTTCATTTTAAACTCTCAGCCAGGACTTTAGTTCTTCCTTTCCGATCAGCCAGAGAGTAACTATCTCAACGGAGTGTCTCTGCTCCTGGAGGACCAACTTCAGGGATGTCTTCATCTGCTACAGCTGCCACAATAATATACCACATTCTGGGTGGCTTAGTAGGAATTTCTTTTCTCATCCTTCTGGAGGCAAGCAGATCTCTGAGTTCGTGGCCAGCCTGGTTTACACAGAGAGTTCCAGAACAGCCAGGGGGTACACAGAGAAACCCTGTCTCAAACAAAAACAAAAGAAAACAAAGCAAAATAAAACAAAACATGTTTTATATTGGGCCTGAGCTACTAGAACTTTGTCATCAGGTCTCTATTTGCCATCGGGAATCTGCAGATGAGGCTTTCACAAATATAAAAGAGACGAAACAAAAATTTCACACATATCTAAAGGAAATTCAGCATTTTCCTTTAAATATGAATGTAGACACTAATGCATATTACCATTATTTATTATTATTATTGTTGCTGCTGCTGTTGTTGTTCTTATCTGTGACTTCATCATCAGAACTCAGATATTTTATATCATAGAATAGTTGTTAGAGGTATTTCCAACAGGTAGGTTTCTCATTGCACCAAACTTAAGACAATTTGCAGCTCACTACTAGACCTAAGTTTGTAATGTACTAAAAAAGAAACTGGATCTCTGTACCATAAACTTATTTCTAATTATCTTGATAAGTATACTTCAGTATAATTGGTTTTCTTTGAAATCATAAGAAATTTACTTTATATATTCTAAAGCATTCTAAGAAATGGAACTGTAGGTTTCATCATATATCAAGAGCTCATAGAACAAAAAAATTAGAAAAAAAACATGTCTGATGGATCTTATGACAGATAGTAGCCCATGCAGAGACAAACTAAACCAGTTCAGCCAATGTAAGACAAGTAATCCATCATGATGTGCTTTAAATCTTTCCTATAATGTGTACTTTACTTGTAATTTAAGGTAAGGGGCTCTAACTGTAAAGGTTTTGTCTCTCAAAACAAAACCACAAAGATTCATTTTTGAAAAATGCTATCTCTATCAAGGCTCACAGTTTTAAATTATTTTGGGGGAATATATTTACAAAAAATGTTATAAGTGGAAAATGACACTTAAGAATAAAAGCCTAGTATTACTACTTATCTATAGGTATTAATATTGAGTAATTGTTATTTCCTTTTTTATTCATCTTCCATATACATATGGAATACAAGTGGAAACACAATAGACATATATTAGTATTACAATTATAAAATGTTAATTAAAAAACCAATGGCATGGATGTGAAAATGGATATTCCAGTTGTACAAAAGAATCCAGATTTCAAATACATGTCATCGTTATTATCAGTTAACGAGACTAAGAATTTGCTAGCAAGTTCTTGGGATCAAACATGGGCCTCTGTCTGAGTGCAGTAGACAGTAACAGCTTACTTTTAAAAAGTGGTAAAAGAATGGGCAAATGAAGTCTGATTCCAGTAGCCTCTCTGCTTTTAAAGTGCTGCGTAATTTGTGTTAGTCATGTTTGGTTGACAAATCAAGAAGCACCTTGCTTCTTGATGGCAAGACCATAGATGGTAATTTCAGTCCTTAACTGATAGGAACTGCTGGTACAGAAAGTCGCTCTAAATATTAGTCGCTTTATATCCAAAGAGATATGAAGAGAGGAAAGAGATTTAGATCTTGCCATTAGATAATTATTGTAGAAGACTTCTATTACTAAATTCAAAAGCCCATGTAAGGGCAGACATTAAATTAGGTCACCCACCAAAGACCCTCAGGACTATTGTTAGAGAATGGTAGCCAGGGTGAAAGTTAAAGAAAACAAGAGTTTTTTCCATATAATTGTACAAAATATATTATTCAGAAGTCATGCAGATGAAAGGTACTCTAGCAAAAAGCATACGACACTGTTGTTGTTAGCACGTCTGGACTTTAAGTGGTTCAATGTTCAATGAAATGGAAAGAAGTCTAAAACATTTGGTAGCACAATATTCAAAATGTTCAATTTTGTCAGTGCAAAATTCTTAAGAAATGAATTTTCTTTCTCAAGACTGAAAATGTGCCAAGCTTTATAAGAAAAATGAATGGGTGCTTCAGTTGTGAGGTTAAAGTAAAACAAATGTCTAAATCTTAATGACAGGATTTATGTGAGTAAAAAGTGATGAACTCAAGAAAGGCAACTTATGTTTGGAATGTGTAAAACAAACTGGGCTCTAAAGATCATGGCTTAAGTTATCCCCTTGCCATTAGATGAGGTTAATGACAGGTTTTGATTTTTTTTTTCATATCTCCATCATTCTTTTTTTTTTCTTTACTAACTTGAGTATTTCTTATTTACATTTTGATTGTTATTCCCCTTCCCGGTTTCCGGGCCAACATCCCCCTAAACCCTCCCCCTCCCCTTCTATATGGGCTTCCCCTCCCCATCCTCCCCCCATTACCGCCCTACCCACAACAATCACATTCACTGGGGTTCAGTCTTGGCAGGACTTCCCTTCCACTGGTGCTCTTACTAGGATATTCATTGCTACCTATGAGGTTGGAGCCCAGGGTCAGTCCATGTATAGTCTTTGGGTAGTGGCTTAGTCCCTGGAAGCTCTGGTTGGTTGGCATTGTTGTTCATATGGGGTCTTGAGCCCCTTCAACTCTTCCAGTCCTTTCTATGATTCCTTCAACGGGGGTCCCGTTTTCAGTTCAGTGGTTTAATGATGGCATTCACCTATGTATTTGCTGTATTCTGGCAGTGTCTCTCAGGAGAGATCTACATCCGGTTCCTGTCGGCCTGCACTTCTTTGCTTCATCCATCTTATCTAGTTTGGTGGCTGTATATGTATGGGCCACATGTGCAGCAGGCTCTGAATGGGTGTTCCTTCTGTCTCTGTTCTAAACTTTGCCTCCCTATTCCCTGCCAAGAGTATTCTTGTTCCCCTTTTAAAGAAGGAGTGAAGCATTCGCATTTTGGTCATCCTTCTTGAGTTTCATGTGTTCTGTGCATCTAGGGTAATTCAAGCATTTGGGCTAATAGCCACTCATCAATGTCATATCTCCATCATTCTAAAGATCTCAAAAATTTGTTTCATTATAGGGTCCACAGTGGCCATATAATCAGAAAATTAGTTGAATAATAAGTGGTACATAATCTACACAAGAAAGAAATAACAATAAATTATTTAGAATATTAAATCATTTAAATAACAGTTTTTAACTTAGACATAATCTAATATTAGTAATAATTTTTCCAAAAATTTCTGAAGAATTTATTAATTAATAAAATAGTCTTGGTTTTACTTGCCTATAAAATATTTCTACAATAGGTCAGTAGTGAATGGGAAACTGTACAAAATGGATAAATAATTAAATGATTTTTGGCTTAAGTAAAAAGAGTACTTTTTAAGGTTTAATCAATTTAAATAGAAAAATCTTTGCTGTGGGCATACTATTGGGACTATACTCAAAAAGAATTCAACAGTTAGACCTTCTAAACCATATGAGACACTCAGTTTAAGCAATCAATTGTAAATAATTTATAGATTTAGTCTGAGCATTTGGGTGAACTGTATACCTGTGTCATGAAGTGTAGTAAAGTGATGGAACATTTTTAGATGCGTTCCACTTTTTAAAATGTTCACTCAGTGCAGTAAATAATTCTATGACTTACGGTCATTTTTGTGTGTCAACTTGCAGAGGAGGAGAATGAACAAAGAGCTGATAAAGCATTATTTCACATTGTGACTATAGCAATATGTCCAAATGATATTAATATTTTAATCAATAGAGTGATTAAAAAAAGATCTGTTTTCACTTATTTGGACAGACATCATCTTATCTGTTAAGGACCAAAAGAGGAAAAAAAAAAAAAAGACTGAGGAAGGGCAAATCTGTTTTTTCGAGCTGGGACAAGTAAATTCTCCTACCCTGTTCCGAGGCTTTTGTGTAGGGGGGCTTTAATCTGGCAATATGGCTACTCTTAATGGAATAAAGCCATGCCTTTAGTATACACCTTTAATTTCAAACAATGAAGGAAAAGGTAATTTGTAGAAGGAAACGGCCATGTTTGAAAGTGATGTCTAAGTGATTGGTAGACAAAAGTAATGAAACATTTGACAGAAAAGGATATGCCCAACCCTCATAAGAATAGAGGGGTTGAAAGTAAGCTACTTGAGGGGGGGAGAGAGAGAGAGAGAGAGAGAGAGAGAGAGAGAGAGAGAGAAATTTTATTTGAGAGTTTTTGAAGAGAGCACAACTTAGACACGGATGAAGACAAAGTGAGCCAGAGAGTGAGAAGGAGCCGTAGATTATAACAAATTGTAAGTTAGTTTGAGGTCAAGCAGAGAAATTCAGTGAGAAGCCCAAAGAAGCCAGATTGAATCAGTCAGCTTGGAGAGGAGTTGGAGCCAGAACAGCTGAGTTGAACAAGCCAGCCAGAATTAAGAAAGAACTAAAAAGGGTGGGCTTATTCAGCAGCAAGTCTCAGAGCCAGAAAATCATTCTAGACCTACATAAAATTGTATAGAGGTTAGAAGCTTCCAGGACTAGGTCAGCAGTCCGAGGCTGTAAGCCTCTGAGACAACAATTATTACAGGAGAAGTAAAGTTATTTTAATACCTTTATCTTTGGACTCAAGAGGTTTTTCTTCACTTTTCTGTTCCACAGACCTTTGAACTCTGACTTAACTATACCACTGGATTTTCTTGTTCTCCTATAATGGCAGGTCAAAAGATTTCTGGGGTACTAAAACTTCATAAATCCATTACAATTATATCTACGTACACATATATTATTAATAATAATAACTGTTATATACTGCTGAATGAGGTCACCCATTCTATCTCTTTTTGAACTCTGGCTAGCCAGTTAGCACAGATATTCTGACTCAAGCTCCTCTCCAAGCTGACTGATTTAATCTGGCTTCTTTGGGCTTCATATTCAATTGATCTGCTTGGCCTCAAACAAACTTTGGCAATTTGTTCTAATCTTCTGGCTTTTTTTATTCTCTGGCTTCAACTTTCTCTGCACAAACTCCCAAACAAACTCACCTCTACTGCACTGCATTCACTCAACTGAAATATGGCACCAAACTCAACTCCACTCAACTCGAAACTGAACTGACTGAACTGAATGCAAGAAAACAACTCATGATCAAACTCAACTCCACCATAGTCACTAACTGCTCCCACCCCCGCCCCGTTGTATTCTGATTCATCACTTTATCTGCCACTCAATTAAACATCACCTTCAAACTTTGCTGCTTCTTTCTACAAGCTAACTTTACCTTCATTGTTTGAGGTTAAATGAGTATATTAAGGGTATATCTGTACTTCATCCACAGAATTTAAAGGTGTGTCATTCTGGCCAGATCACATAGACCTAGAAAGTCTTTAGATGGGATCCCTGGCCAGAATGGCCATGTTGCTGGATTAAAATTCTCTCTCTCTCTCTCTCTCTCTCTCTCTCTCTCTCTCTCTATATATATATATATATATATATATATATATATATATATATACTGTTTTGACAAACTTGAATTGACACTACTTGTTAGTATACCTACTATCCTACTATGTACCAAGCCCTGGAGGATCATTATGAGACAAAATCTCTGGTTACTTGTTTCTTGGCTTATGCTGTCCTGGTAAATAACCAAAACCCCAAAAGTATATTTTATTTCATTAAATATTTTCTTACTACTTAATCCTTAACTTAGTATGTCATACTAAATCCCTTTCCATATATAATCTGACCATAGATGGATTCATGATCTAGGACAAATTAGTGTAATATTTTCTTGAGAATGAAAATTGAGATCCTGAGGATCAAATTCATTCAGAAATGATAGACTCTTGAACAAAAAAGACACATTAAATCAAAACCAGAGTCAACATCTTAGTAATTAAGTCAAAATCACATTTAAGTTGATGTTTAAAAGCCAAAAAGAAGCATGACAGCTGGTCTATATACTGAAACGTGCAAAGGACTGAGTATCCAAGGCAAAACATATTGTTTGGCTTTGGAGGAGATGTGCAGAGTACTTTGATCTATTTTTCAGGTTCTGGTTACCGTGGAGTGGTTCTCCTCTTATTTGTCCCCAAACCTTGTGGAGTTAAAGAGGGGTCTGTTATGTCCTTTCAGAAATCTCCCTGTCTCCTTAAATCTGCTTGAGTGTCTCTAATTCTTGGAACAGATGAGAATTGGTTTTCTCCTAAACCAAGGTAGTTTTTCATTCCTGCAAATTATTCTGAAGGGAAAAGAGTATTAGATTGATTTGGAACTGCTGAGTTTTGGCATTGTCTTACATTCATTTGGCAAACTTATCTCAGTATATAGTGGTTTAAAAGGGGCTCTGAAGCTGGATGGTGATGGTATATGCCTTCATTCCAGCATTTGGATTACAGAGGCAGGCAGATCTCTCAGTTTAAGGTCAGCCTTAACTGGTCTGTAGAGTGAGTTCCAGGACAGCCAGTGCCACACAAAGAAACCTTGCTTTGAAGAAACAAAAAAGGAGTGGAGGCTTTGGATTTTACAAAGATATTTCTTAACAGTTAAGCTTGAACTACATTGTCTGACTTAGCGAGTCCTCTACAATTCAGCATGAGATTAATGGCTAGGCATTGGTTATTATTGAAACATCCTGGTGTCTTTGGCCAGACTGCTCCCCAAAACAGTTATATCTATTTTAATTCATTTCTTTTTCATCATCTTCTCATTTCAACACAAAAGAAAACTTCCTGTAATTCAGAAAACATCTTGAAGACCATTCTGGAGTAGTTGTTTCTCAGCATCTTAAATACTTGTGGTGTGATTGTCAAACTTTTGACAAAATACTTGACTGAAACAGCTTAAGAAAGAAATTATTACTTTCCTAATTTCAGAAGTTTTATTGACAACATAGTGATCAGGTCTATTGATTCTGGCACAAGGTTAGGCAGAATATCATGGAAGCAGAATCAGGTTACAAATGTTGCTCCTTTTTCCACCAGATAGGAAATGGAGAGAAGATAGAAAAAGGGTAGGGACAAGATGTCATTCTCAAGACGATTCACAGTAATTTTTTTACTCTAGCTAGTCTCTACCTAAAAGTATTCCAGAACCTTTTAATGTAGAATCACCAACTAGAAACCAAGCCTTTTATAGATGATGATTCTTTTTGGTGGGAACACTGTGTTTGTGAGATTGTGTGTGTGTGTGTGTGTGTGTGTGTGTCTGTGTGTCTGTGTGTCTGTGTGTGTGTGTCTGTACTTATATATTCATTATGGTAACTGGCAAAATTATCACTACTACTTAATGTATAAAAAATAAGTGAGGCTGAGGTGAAATAATTTGTTGACTAAGCAATGAAGAAGTCCTTAACTTCCTATGTGTTAGACTTATATAATCTAATGTTTACATACTTACAAAGCACCTTTATCCATCCCCCCCACTTGAACACTAAATAATTGAGGTTAAGGGACTTTAAAGACATTATTTAAGGTTACATGTAGTACTATCAAGACTAAAACCAAGGCCTGAGCCTATTATGTCTCTATTCTTTTGTTTGTTCATTTGTTTGTTTTTTTGATGTCTGAATTCTTGAGTACTAAACCACTCTCAGGTCTAGAAAACCAGTGCTACACCAGTCAGAATGGCTAAGATAAAACCTCAGGTGACAGCAGATGCTGATGAGGATGTGGAGAAAGAGGAACACTCCTCCATTGTTGGTGGGATGGCAGACTGGTACAACCACTCTGGAAATCAGTCTGGAGGTTCCTCAGAAAATTGGACATTGAACTACCTGAGAAACCAGCTATACCTCTCTTGGGCATATATCCAAAAGATGCTCCAACATATAACAAAGTCACATGCTCGACTATGTTCATAGCAGCCTTATTTATAATAGCCAGAAGCTGGAAAGAACCGAGATGCCCTTCAACAGAGGAATGGATACAGAAAATGTGGTACATATACACAATGGAATATTACTCAGCTATCAAAAACAACAACTACATGAAATTCATAGGCAAATGGAATGAACTAGAAAATATCATCCTGAGTGAAGTTAATCAAGCACAGAAAAACACACTTGGTATGCACTCATTGGTAAGTGGATATTGGCCAAAAAGTTTGAATTACCCACGATACAATCCGCAGACCACAGGAAGTTCAAGAAGAAGGATGACCAAACTGCAGATGCTCCTACTCCTTCTTAAAAGGGGAAAATATTTGTAGGAGGGATAGGAAGCAAAGTTTAAACAGTGACTCAAGAATGGCCATTCAGAGCCTGTCCCACATGATATATATATATATTCCCCAAAGCTAGATAAGATTGATGAAGCTAAAAAATGCATGCAGAAAGGGACTGGATATAGATCTCTCCTGAGAGACACATCCAGAGCATGTCCAGTACAGAGGTCAATGCTAGCAGCAAACCACTGAACTGAAAATAGGACCCCCTTAGGGGGAATTAGAGGAAGTACTGAAAGAGTTGAAGGAGCTTGCAACCCCATAAAAGCAACAATGCCAACCACCCAGAGCTTCCAGGGACTAAACCACTACCAAAAAACTATACATGGACTGACCCAGGGCTCCAACTGCATATGTTGCAGAGAATAGCCTTGTTGGGGCAACAGTGGAAGGGAAAGCCCTTGATCTTGCCAAGGTTGGACCCCCAGTGCAGGGGAATATGGGGGAGGGCAAAAAGGGGGATATATAGGGGGAATACACGTATGAGGGAGAGGGAGAGGATGGAATGAGGGCTTATGGACAGAAAAACAGGAAGGGGAATAACCTTTGAAATGTAAGTAAAGAAATATATAATAAAATTTTTTTAAAAATGTAAAATAAAAAATATCCAATAAAAGAAAAGAAAAAAAGAAAAGAAAAACGGTGCTAGAGATTACCCATTTTGGCTCAGTACCCACAAAATGATTCAATAAATGTAAACTTGCTTTGAAAATGTTGTTGTAATAAATGGTCTAAAATATGGGAATAAGTTAGCCAATGTTATAACTGATGTTTTGCTTGTGATGAAAATGAAAATTATGCCTTTCTCTGAAACGATAACCACCTAGTGTTAATTAGCTTCATGTTAACATTTTGATGCATTTCTGCACTTCTTAATTGAAATGCAAATTAATATTTCATCATCCATTCTGTTTCTGGTAAGATGAGGAGCTACAACAACAACCTCAAGGTTGCTTAGCCTTGAATTTTTTCTAGCTCAATATTTTGCTGTTTTGTCTCTCAGCTAATTTGAACCAGAACAGGATAGGAATGATTATTGTGTGGGTGGGGTTTTTGACTCATTTTCTCATAGCAATAGAACAATATTTCATCTACATTTAAATGCTTGAAAACTTTAGCTTGGAGAAGAAACTAAACACAATTAATTTCCAGTAGAAAGAGAATAGATCAAGTTATATTTGGCATTTAAGGTGCCTAAGGGAGATTAACTGTCACCAACTAGATCAAAATTGAGTCTTGTGGGTGCTGTTGTTGATTCAGCTCTTCCCAGGTAAGGCTTAAAAATGAAATTTTCAAACCCTTTTGTGGTCTTGATGAATGATGAGGAATCTCTTGCCAATATCACAGGAAATAGAAATACGGGGTCCATAGCTGGAATGGAACTTATCAGTCACACTCATTTATGTTTAAGTATCTTACACAATGTTCCCACAAATTGGTGATTACTTATGTTCAAAAGCATTCTAGGGAATGCTTGGATTTTAGAGTTGACTCATATCATCTGAATGGATCTTATCACATTAGACTAACACATGTCTTCCTCTCTAGTCTGTCCGTAATAATAAATGATTACTTGAAGAACATAATAATTATATTTTAATATGTTATATTTATTGTTATGTTATACTTATTTAAAATAATATTACAATATATCAAAAATTATTGGACAAATATTTCTATATTTATAAATTGTAATAATGGATAAAACATGGTAAATATCAATTCTTCTTATTGTAGCAATATTGAGCGCTTAGGATATCTGTGAGGTACAGTATTAAGAACATTAGAGACAATGACTAATAGAATCCTCACCATCAAATTATAAAATGGATGCCATTAATTTTGTAATGCAGATGACAAAATTAGAACTCAAATCTATTCAGTGTCTTCTAAAAATTAAAAAATAATAGGTCATAGTCACTGCTTCAAAAAAATTGGATTATTCCCAGATCATTACTCCACTTTATTCTATGTAAATATTTCTTTTTATTGCATCAGATGAATCCATTCCATAATATTGGTTTACTTATATATGTTAAGCTTTGTACAAATGCTAGAAAAAATTTAAAAAAAATGTCCTCAGTTCCACATCGTATTGGCAAAACAAGAAAATGTCACAGGGCAGTCTTAGTGAATACTCCTTTTTGTGTCAGCTCAGGAACAGTTGCGTTGAATCACTCTTTCCACTTTGTGCCACAAGGCACATGAACATTGATTTGACATGAAGCCAACCTAATACATCCGCCCAAAGTGACATGTTCCCTGTATTACACACAGTATCTAAAGACAAAATAAAACAGAAAAAGCTTCTGCCTTACCTGATACCACACATGCCTGTGTTCAATTTTTAAATACAACTGAATATATATTGGACATTTTTTGTGTTATTTCAGGTATTCTTCCAGCCTCTATAATCATAAGCTTGCCTCTTCAGAAATCATAAATCCTAGATGCTAACTATACAAATTTTAATTGCGATCTTAAATCAATACTTTTCAAAGAATGACTGCTTATTGTGGGAGAGTATATGTAGAAACACTTTTTAAATTACAGTTGTTTGCCTTTTAAAAAAAGCTATATTATCATCTTACTATTTATAAGTTCATTACTTTGTATAGTCTTTGGGTCTGGTTAATTTTGATGTGTGATTTTTTTGTAAGTTATTTCCAAGTTATTCTATACTGATATAAAAAATAAAGAGTACTGTTGGGTGGGGGGGGGGAGCTGAACACCCAGCAGTGCAGACAATCCTGAGATTGCAGGACAGACTACTGCTTCTGTCCACCTCTGCCCATATCCCTGGCCAAAGAGGAAACTGCATAGTGCCTCTGGACACAGGAATATAGGAGAAGTCAGCAGCAGGAACATGCTGGTTCTGGCCTGCATCCAGAACCGAAGTGAACCAGTTGCACAGCCCCTGCAAACAAATACCGTCAGGGAGAGAACTGGACCCTCAGAAGTGCGGACAATCCTGAGAACTCAGAGGAGACAACTACTTTCAGCCCACATTCTGGACCCAAGAGGAAATCCCTTAGTGCCATCTGTACCCCCTAGACACAGGGACCTTGGAGCAGTCAGGGGCAGGACCTGCACTGAGAGCTGAAAGCCAGTTGCCAGGAGCACCCACACACCTGAGAGCAGAGATATCTGTTTCCAGATCCGGCTGAAAGAAAACACTTCTACAGGAGTGCTGACACACAGGCCTACAGGAGAGTCAAGCCATTGACAGAGACAGTAAGACAAGCTAACACATGAGACAACCTGATGGCAAGAGGTAAGCACAGGAACCTAAGCAACAGAAACCAAGACTACTTGGCATCATCAGAGCTCAGTTCTCCCAACAATGCAAAGACTGGATTTCCTAATACACTGGAAAAGCAATATTTAGATATAAAATCACATTTTATGATGATGATGAAGGACTTTAAGATGGACATAAATACCTCTCTTAAAGAAATACAGGACAACACAAGTAAACAAGTAGAAGCCCTTAAAGAAGAAATACAAAAATCCCTTGAAGAAGAACAGGAAAACACAACCAAACCGGTGAAAAAATTGAACAAAACCATCCAGGATCTAAAAATGGAAACAGAAACAAAGAAAGCAAGAAGGGAGACAACCCTGGAGATAGAAAACCTAGGGAAGAGATCAGGAGTCATAGATACAAGCACCACAAACAGAATACAACAGAAGAAAGAATCTCAGGGGCAGAAGTCACCATAGAAAACATCGACACAACTGTCAAAGATAATGTAAAACAGAAAAGCTCCCAGCCCAAAACATACTGGAAAACCAGGACACTATGAGAAGATCAAACCTAAGGATAATAGATATAGAAGAGAGTGAAGACTCCCAACTTAAAGGTTTAGTAAATATCTTCAACAAAATGATAGAAGAAAACTACCCTAACCTAAAGAAAGAGATACCCATAACATACAAGAAGCCTACAGAACTCCAAATAGATTGGACCAGAAAAGAAACACCTCCTGTCACATAATAGTCAAAACACCAAACGCACAAAATAAAGAAAGAATATTAAAAGCAGTAAGGGAAAAAGGTCAAGTAACATATAAAGACAGACCTATCAGAATTACACCGGACTTCTCACTAGAGACTATGAAAGCCAGAAGATCCTGGACAGATGTCATACAAATGCCAGCCCAGGCTAATATATCTAGCAAAACTATCAATCAACATAGATGGAGTAACCAAGATATTTCATGGCAAAATCAAATTTACACAATATCTTTCTACAAATCCAGGCCTACAAGATAATACACAAGGAGGAAACTACTCCCCTAGAAAAAAGCAAGAAATCTCCTTGCAGGCACAAATATAATTCTACCTCTAGAAAAAAAAATAGGAAGCAAAAAAAAAATCACTATTCATCTCCTCCCAACATCAATGGATTCATTTCACAATAAAAAGACATGAACAAACGACTGGAAAGAAAAGAGGACAACATTTTTGCTGCAGAGGAAACACCCTCAGAACTGTCCCCTCAGACTAAAAGGCTGGAAACAACATTCGAGGCAAAATGGTTCAAAAGAAAACAAAATGGAGTAGCCATTCTAATATTGAATAAAATCGACTTTCAACCAAAAGTCAACAAAAAGGATAAGGAAGGACACTTCATATTCATCAAAGGAAATATCAACCAAGATGAACTCTCAATCCTAAATATCTGTGCTCCAAATGCAAGGGCACCTACATTCATAAAAGAAACCTTATCAAAGCTCAAAGAACACATTGCACCTCATACAATAATAGGAGGAGATTTCAAGATCCCACTCTCATTAATGGACAGATCATGAAAGCAGAACTTAAACAGAGACATAGAAAAACTAATAGAAGTTGTGAACCAAAAGATCCTAACAGACACTTATCTAACATTTCATCCTAAAACAAAAGGATACAAATTCTTCTCAGCATCTCACAGTACCTTCTCCAAAATTTATCACATAATTAGCCACAAAACAGCCTCAACAGATACAGGAAGATAGAAATAATCCCAGGCTTCCTATCAGATCACCATGGACTAAGGCTGGTCTTCACTAACAACAATAACGGCAGAAAGTCGACATATAAATGGACATTGAACAATGTTCTACTCAATGATAAATTTGTCAAGGAACAAATAAAGAAAGAAATTAAAGACTTCTTAGAATTTAATGAAAACTAAGGTACAACATACCCAAACTTATGGGACACAGTGAAAGCAGTGCTAAGAGGAAAACTCATAGCTCTGAGTGCCTGCAAAAAGAAACAGGAGAGAGCATACATCAGCAGCTTGACATCACACTTAAAAACACTAGAACAAAAACAAGCAAATACACACAAGATGAGTATAAGGCAGGAAATAATCAAACTTAGAGCTGAAATCAACCAAGTAGGAATGAAAAGGACTATACAAAGAATCAACAAAACCAGGAGCTGGTTCTTTTGAGAAAATCAACAAGATAGTTAAACCCTTAGCCAGACTAATCAGAGGGTACAGATAATTTATCCAACTTAACAAAATCAGAAATGAAAAGGGAGATATAACAACAGAATCTGAGGAAATTCTAAAAATCATCAGATCTTATTACAAAAACCTATATTCAACACAACTGGAAAATATGGAGGAAATGGACAATTTTCTAGATAAATACCAGGTACCAAAGTTAAATCAGGAATAGATAAACAATCTAAACAACCCCATTACTCCTAAAGAAATAAAAGCAGTTATTAAAAATCTCCCAACCAAAAAGAACCAAAAAAAAAAAAAGATTGGTTTAGTGCAGAATTTTGTCAGACATTCATAGAAGACTTCATACCAAACTGTCCAAACAATTCTACACAATAGAAACAGTTGGAGCACTACCAAATTCCTTCTATGAAACCACAATTATGGTTTTTACTAAACCACACAAAGATCCAGCAGAGAAAGAGAACTTCAGACCAATTAACCTTAGGAATATCAACACAAAATTTCCCAATAAAATTCTCATGAACAGAATTCAAGTACACAGCAAAACAATAATCCATCATGATCAAGTAGGCTTCATCCCAGGGATGCAGGGATGCTTCAATATATGGAAATCCATCAACGTAATCCACTATATAAACAAGCTGAAAGAACAAAACCACATGATCATTTCATTAGATGCAGAGAAAGCATTTGACAAAATTCAACACCCCTTCATGATAAAAGTCCTGCAAAGAATAGGAATTCAAGGCCCATACCTAAACATAGTAAAAGCCATATACAGCAAACCAGTAGGTAACATTAAACTAAATGGAGAGAAACTTGAAGCAATCCCACTGAAATCAGGGACTAGACAATTCTGCCCTCTCTCTACCTACTTATTCAATATAGTACTCCAAGTCCTAGCCAGAGCAATCAGACAATGAAAGGAGGTCAAGGGATATAAATTGTAAAAAGGAAGAAGTCAAAAATATCACTATTTGCAGATGATATGATAGTATACATAAGTGATCCCAAAAGTTCCACCAAAGAACTACTAAGCCTGAGAAACAATTTCAGCAAAGTGACTGGGTATAAAATTAATTCAAACAAATCAGTAGACTTCCTCTACTCAAAGGAAAAACAGGTTTCTCAGCTTTTTATAGATCTAAAAATGTCTTCTTTTGCTCTGGAAAAAATATTACACTTTAAGTGTGTGTAAAATTTTAAGGTCAAAATTATTTTTCAGGACCACAACAAAATTAACTTATGTGCAGCAAAGGACAAAATCCAGAAGTAGAAAGTCAAGTGACATAGTTGAAGAAATATTTGCAAATCACATGCACATCTGATAATTAAATTAATATATGAAATATAGAAAGAATTCCTATAATACACAATGACAAAACAACTTGGTTAAATCATGAGCAGAGGATTTGACTAGACACTTTACTAAAAGAAGCTACAGAAATAGCCATTGTTTATATTAAAAGACTAATATTTAGAGAAATGCACATCAAAACCACAGTGAAGATATATCCTGAATAGAGGTCAACATGTTAAATGAGTTATACCATGCCCTTAAAGATATATCACATAGTTTTTCATATACATGGATTCTAGACTATTTTATATGATATAAAGTTGATGGGGGTCTGTTTGGGATGCTGTATAATACTTTCAAGTATAGTGAGAGGAAAAGAGTAGATAAATAAAATATAAATATAACCAAAACACTTTATATATGAAAATTATTAAATTTATGAAAATTAAAGAGGAGCACATGGCTTTGTACAACTAACACATACTAATACAAAATAACTTATCGACTCATATTTATGAAGAAAAATTTTAACACAAAATTGAAAATAGCATGTGCTTGTAAGGATGTAATTAGAAGTCAAGCATGGAGTTGCACATCTTTAATCCCAGAAGGCAAACATTGGCAGATCTTCAAGTGCCAAGGCAGCCTGGTCTACATAGTAAGTTTTGGGACAGCTAGGGCTACATAGAGGTACTCTGTATCAAACAAATAAACAATAACAAAAATGTAAATAGAAACCTCTCATACTTTGGTCAGATATAAATTTGTGCAGCTGCTGTGGAAAAGAATATACTGGTTCCTCAAAAACAAGAAAAAAATACGAGTGAAATAAGGTATAGTACTTCTATATGCATCCCGAGGAATTGAAAGCAAATTTCAAAGTATATGTGTACACTGATATTCATAGTATCACAATAGTCAAAAGTGGAATGAGCAAGCTAAATGACTGTGGTTGGATGAAAAACAAAATTGTATGTATACATAATTTTGTCTTTAAAAGGAAAGACATTTTAAAAATATATTTCTCTTTCAATTTTTTATTAGTCATTTTATTTGTTTACATTTGAAATAACACCCCCCTTCCAAGTTACCCCTCCCCAATACCCCCAACCCATTCCCTCTCTCCTGCCTCACCTTTGCCTTTATGAGGATGCTCCTCTACCCACTCACCCACTCCTGCCTCACCGCACCAGCATCCCCCTATGCTGTGGCATCAAGCCTCCACAGGACCTAGGGCCTCTCCCTTCCCATTGACTTCAGATAAGGCCATCATCTGCTCAATATGTAGCCAGAGCCATGGATCCCTACATGTATATTCTTTGTTTGGTGATTTAGTCCCTGGAAGCTCTGGGTGGTCCAGTTACTAG
The DNA here is from genome assembly GCF_011064425.1 of Rattus rattus. Classification (NCBI taxonomy): domain Eukaryota; kingdom Metazoa; phylum Chordata; class Mammalia; order Rodentia; family Muridae; genus Rattus; species Rattus rattus. The sequence continues at coordinate 36,356,288 of NC_046172.1, forward strand.
ATATTGTTCTTCCTATGGGGTTGCTATCCCCCCCATCGCCTTTAGTCCTTCCCCTAGCTCTTCCATTGGGGTCCCCAGGCTCAGACCCACGGTTGGATGGAAGTATCTGCATCAGTATTGGTCAGGTGCTGGTAGAACCTCTCAGGAGATAGTCATATCAGGCTTCTGTCAGCAAGTGCTTCTTAGCATCAGCAGTAGTGTCAGGGTTTGGTGTCTGCAGAGGGGATGGATCCCTAGATGGGGCAGTCTCTGGATGGCCTTTAGGGAGGAAATTCTGATCCAATACAAATATGAATGAATATTGAGAAGACTATGCTAAGTAAAATAAGACATATGATGATACGTACTATATAGTTCTATTCACACGACACACACATTAGTCAAATTCATAAAGGCAGAACGTGTAGTCATGTTTTCCAGTGACTGAGGTGGGTACAGAAAAAATATTTTTAAATAAGTACTGATAATCTATTTGTTAGTAAAAGTTGTGATGATTGGCTGTACAACAAAATAACCATGATTAACAGTACTTATCTATACCCTTAACATGGACAAGATGTTAATTTACAGTTTTAATATTACTGAAAAACAATTTTTCATCATGTCTTAGTTAGGGTTTTACTACTGTGAACATACACCATGACCAAAGCAACTCTTATAAAAGACTACTTTTAATTGGGGTTGGCTTACAGGTTCAGAGGTTCAGTCTGTTATCATCAATGTAGGAGCCTGGCAGCATCCAGGCAGGCATGGTGCAAGCAGAGCTGAGAGTTCTTCATCTGAAGGCTGTTAGTGGCAGACTGACTTGCAGGCAACTAGGATAAGGGTCTTAAAGCCCCCACCTACAATGACACACCTACTCCAACAAGAGGCCACACCTCTAAATAGTGCCACTCCCTTGGCCAAGCATATTCAAACCATGACACATCAGAAATTAGAAAGCATTGCTATATTGTCCCCAAAATATTATTTGATACATTTTTGTCACTACCATATGATTCAATTTTTTTCTGGACAGTAGAAGGAGATCATTTTAATGTGAACACTTGTTTTTCTTCAGTCTTCGTAAAATATTCCATTCTTTTGTATATTATAGAAAATTTCTTTGATTTTTTCACTAGTCTTTTTATTTCTTACTTTAAACAATGATATTTTGAATTTCTATATTTTAATAATAATGTGTATTCTGTTTCCTCTTTGAAGAAAATAAATTATTTTGTTCACTTGATTCTTTCCAAATATCATTGAAGGTTCACATTACATTTAACAATCTTATTTCTTAATATACTGCTGTACACTTGTATGCTTTATGTATTCACCTCTTTGTTATTGGATTTTCACAAGTGTAAAATAATCTTTGTTAATCCCTTCTGTATGTTTTAAGTCCACTTTTCTTAGTAAGAGAGATAACCAAACATTATGGTCCTGAGTAAGGTATCATCAAATGACAACCTTCTCTGAAGGTTATAGAAGATAGGCAGATTTATTTAGATATTCTTCTAAATAAAATAAAAGGGTGATAAATCTTTCTGTTAACAAATGGGCAAATGAACTGAATAATCAGTTTTCAGACAGACAGAGAAGGAAGGAAGGAAGGAAGGGAGGAAGGAAGGAAGGAAGGAAGGAAGGAAGGAAGGAAGGAAGGAAGGAAGGAAGGAGTCAGGCAGACAGGCAGGCAAGCAGAGAGACTATGACCAGTACAAATTTTTAAAAATTTTAATTATCTTAACCATCAGGGAATAGTAGATTAAAGCTATTTTGAGTTAGCACTGCAACCCAATCAGAATGGAGTTATCAACTAATCTGACAATAAATGCTGATAGCATGTGGAAAGAAAGAAATCCTTCTTCACTGTGAGTGGAAGTGAAAATTAATACACCATTGTGGCAATCTTTTTGGAGATTTCTCAAAAAATTAAAAGAAGAAAATAGAAAAATAGAAATGCCATATGATTCAGATATTTCACTCTTGGGTACCCAGAATACTCTATACCTTATTATAAATATATTTGTAACACTTTTATTTTAGCTTTATTAATTATAACAAAAATTGGAATCAATCTAGTTGTCCTTAAATTTACTGGATAATAAAAATTTGAATATTTGGTATATATTTTTGAATACTATTTAAACTCTAAAGGAAAATACAAGAAAATTTATCAGAAAAATAGGTCAACTTAGAATGTATAATATTAAGCAAGGTCATACAGGTTTAGAAAATAGCTTACATACTTCATATATGTAATCTGGCAAATAATATGCATGCTCATGAAAATAAATGCAGGTGTAGGTACAGTATAACACATAAAAAACAAGAAAGGATAAATATTACAGGATGTGGAAAAATGCAGGTAATGAGCACCAGTTATAACATAGTTTTTTGGGTTTTTTTTTTGTATTCTGGGTTTGTTTTGTTGTTGTTGTTGTTGTTGTTGTTGTTATGCAGTTTTTTGTTTGTTTGTTTGGGGTAATGGGCAAGTTATAAAATATATTTGAAAGTGAAAATATAAAATCCCATGTGAAGTTTCACAGCTTTCACTTTGTTCGGTTATTCCAACTGTTTAGAAGTTCACTGAGTTGTATAGCCCTTGTGCCTGGTTAATTCTTGTGTGTGATTCTTTTTAATCTACATTTTTATTAATTAATTATTTTATTTATTTACATCCAAAATGTTAATTACTCCCATCCCAGTCCCACTTTTCAGAGTTCTTCCCCTCTCCCCTCTCCCCTTCACCTCTGAAAGTGTGCCTCCCATATCCCCTACCATCACCCTGGTGCATCAAGTCTTTACCGAATTAGACACATCATCTCTCACTGAGTAAAGACAGTTCTCTGCTGCATATGTGCTGAGGGTCTCAGACCAGCCCTTTGGTTGGTGGCTTAGTCTCTGGGAGCTCCCAGAGGTCCAGGTTAGTTGACACTATTGGTCTTCCTATTGGGTTGCCATCCCCTTCAATTCCTTTAAGCCTGCCAATTTCAAGATGTTATCTTTTAATAGCTGAATAATATTCTATTTTGTAAATATATCCAATTTTTCTATTCATTCTTCTATTGAGTAACATCTAGGTTGCTTTCTCTTTCTGGATGTCATGAATAGAATACTAATAAACATGGTTGAGCAAGTGTCCTTATGGTAGGATGAAACATCCTTTATGCATATGCCGAAAGACAGAACTGATATTAGAATGCTCTTTTATATACTTGATTGCTTTCTTTCAAACGTTAAGAACAAAGTAACCTGATGAAAAACAAAGAAATCTTAAGATTATTGGAAGATAATGATAAGATACATATATACATATATATGTATATGTGAAATAAATCATGAAGTGTATGTCCTAGAAAAATATATCACACACTGTAAGAGCTCCTTAAATGCTAATTCTTGTTAAAAATCAAGAAATTAGTAACAGAATCTGTAGAAAAAAAATTACTAGAAGAAATAAAGATTATGGGATTGTGCTTAATGTTCTTTCAAGAAAGTAAAACAAGAATGGTTATTCAATAGTGCTCAGATTATATTTTCCCACTTAAATTCCATTCTATAATACATTTCTCAGTTTGCATCCTTCAAATTGAGCAACATATACAAATTGTGTGGGAAAACATTTTATCTTATTAGCAGGTGGTTTGAGAACATAATAGTAGAGAAAAACAGTATTATTAAGGGGATTTCATTTCTGCACTGCTGAAAGAAATAAATCACAGTTTGCTCAAGTTTCATCAGAAGTAAGGGAGGGATACTGTATATTAAATGATAACATGTTTTATGACTTCCTAAGGAAAATAATCTGGGAGATGAACTTCCTAACTGTTGGAGTGCTTAAAGAAATATTTTAGAAAGATTCAAATCATTAGAGACTGCATTAAAGGTGCAGTATTTTATAGACAAAAAGTCATCCCTATAAATATTGCTTGAATGATTGATACAAGTTGCATTGCTGATAATTTTATGTGGATATAGTTTCCATTTGGAAGAACTCAAAAGGAATTACCAAGGGAAGGTGGTGTGCCAGGCAATAGCAATATTCTTCTCCTTGGAAGTTGTGCTGGCTAGTTTTGTCAATTTGGAACAACTAGAGTCACAGAGGCACTGGAAAGAGGAAATTCAATTTAGTAGCTGCCTCTATCAGTTTGGCCTGTGGACATGTCTATTGGGCATTGTCTTGATTAATGATTGGTGATGGAGTGCCCATCCCACTGTGGGTAATGCCACCCCTGGGCAGGTGTTCCTTGGTTGCATAAGAAAAAAAGCTGAGTGAGTCAGGAAGAGCAAGCCAGTAAGCAGCACTCTTCCATGATCTTTGGGTTCCTACCTCTAGGTTCCTGCCTTGAGTTCCTGCCTTGACTTTGCTTGCTGAAATGCACCTTCACTCTTCAGGTTACTTTCAGAGAGTACTTTATCACAGCAACAGAGAGGCAAGCTAGAGAAGGAGAAGAGGCAGTGGCATGACCTGAGTTGCCCCAAACTGAAGGATCAAGCAGCAGAAGAAGTGAATTCTAAGAAGAAAGGCATCAATGAGCATCTTCTTGGACCTGGAAATAAATCAATGGGTCACTAGGTATAAGATGGATGATACACAAGTAGATCTAACAAAGGAGTCTGGGAATAGAGTATAAATACCTTTTAGCAGTCAGAAAATAAATTTTACATAGGTGATTTGGTTAATAGTGTATTATTGCTTAACATTGTAGAAAGGTATTTGCTGAAACATTTGGATAATGCTTTTGACGGAAGCAATGCCAAAGGGAGAACAAGAGACTGGGGTATAGACTATTTACCGGCCTTACTCCAAGAAGGATGAAAATCTGGACAAACGAAGGGGAAACTTGGCCTAAAGGTTGTGGGAAAAGTCTGGAAGCTGTCTATAAGCTAGAATTGACTAACTTAGCAATATCAGTGTGTTTCTCAGGTATAATAAGCTGCAGTACAAGACAGATCCAAGATTGATGAACATAAATGTTTATTTCTTGCTCCTGTAACTGTCCAAGTAAAATAGTCCTTGACATCTTTGCATTTTACAGTTCCACCTTCCATTAAAACTTCTTGACGGTCCCAAGAAGGAGGCAATATGAATGAAGCAGGCCCTCATTTTAAAAGTTTTGGTGAAGAAATATGCATAGTATTTCTATGTATGTTTCATTTTCTAGTAGTCAGTATCATGAACACACTACTGGTGAAAGCCAGGCAATGCCATCTAGCTCTATGTCTAGGAAGAAGAATTTGTTTGGGGAAATAACTAAAAGTTTATGTGTTATTGAGAGAAACGACTTTGGACTAATTCCCAACATTCATGATATTTATCTAAGAGAATGAAGTGTTGTTTTCAATAAAATCTCAATTATTTGATTTTAGCAATAAAGACTTGGGAGCCAGATGCTGGGCAGAAATCCTGCTAGCTCAGAAAGGCAGAGAAAGCACCCAGCTGACTTTCCTCCACAGCTGATATCCCAAAAGGCAAAGGATGTTTCTTCTCCGTTTCATCCATCTTGAAACCCCCTATAACTGAATGTCCCTTATACTTCCTGTTTGTCTCTCTGTTCTCCTAACTTCCTCTTATGCTCTATGGTTTTTCCTGTATTCACTCCCTGTCAATTGGTTGCTTGTTCTGCCTCTTGACCTGCCATTGACTTTATTTAATCCTGTTTATAATAAATAGAAAGCTCTTGGATTAAAAGTGTGTCCTGGGGCTGAGCAGGACCACAACTGAAAACAGGTTTTTCTAGTAAATAGCACTATCTTAGGTTTCATGGTGTGATCAAATATCCTACAACAATGAAGTAGTTTAGGGAGTATAAATTTGTATCACAGAGACACAGGGTGAGTATTCAGTTTACTTTGTGACTTTTCTTTAAGACAAGATCCCACCATGTAATTCAGGCTGACCTCAAACTAATGTCCTGTCTCAGTTCCTAATGTTCTAGGATTATAAGCATTCGTCATCATGTTCTACAGTTTGGGACATGTTGAGTTAAAGGCCTTGCTGACTGCCTGGTTAAGATCTACAAATCTGATGGCATTAAGGGCCTGCACTAAGGATTTAATGTGCCAATACAGGGTATTATCATCTACTGAGCTGCCTACTTTGGTATCTATGACACTGCAAAGGGAAAGTTCCCAGATCCCAAGAATACTCACATCTTCATCAGCTGTATTATTGCACAGTCTGTCACTGCTGTTTCTGGCCTGACTTCCTATCCTTTTGACATGGTCTGTCGTTGTATGATGATGCAGTCTGAACACAAAGGAACTGATGTCTGACTGCTGGGTATGCTTGACTGACAGGTATGCTTGACTGCTGGCAGAAAATCACTCACGGTGAAAGAAGCAAGGCTTTTTTCAAGGGTTATGGTCCAACATTCTCAGAGGCATGGGTGGTGCCTTTGTGCTTGTCTTGTATGATGAGATCAAGAAGTACACATAATTATGTCCTAGGTGTTCTCCCAGAGAACAGGCACTTGGTATAATAGACCATATTATTACACACTATGGACAGATTCTCTGGGCTTGTCTGTTTTATCAATGGCAACTATTTACCAGTTGAAAAGTGGGAATCAATAATATTCATCTGACCAGTTTTCTCTTAAAGCCATTTCCATAATGGCAATCATTATGGGACTCAATTATATTTTTTATTTCAGTCACTCCTCATAATAAAATATTGAAGAAATATAAATATCCAAAACAACAACAACAAAAAGAGTAGGCTTACTTCAGTTCTAATTTCCTCTGGGTAAATTTCCTCAGGGTGAAACCAGTTCTTAGTCTTTTGATTAGCTATATGCTTATGACTATAAACCAGCCTTTATAGCAAATCTGAGTCTTCTTAAGATGTCTTGGTATATCACTAAGATTGTAATGTTTCATTGTGATGGTTATCTTGTGGTGGTCTGACTATGTCTTGTCACTTCTAAGACAGTATTTTTTTCTCACTGGTTTTATGAATAGATAATTAAATGGATTAAAATCCTGTTTACTTTTAAGAAAATAATATTCCAACTATTTACAAATCTAGATAGATACGTTTTTATGTCAAACTTGGCTTGATTGTTGTATGATAAGAGTATAGGGATGGACAAGTGATGAGGATATAAAATGCTTCAGAATGATCATCCAGAAGCAAGTGGCTATGTAATGTAATGCATTTTAATATATGTAGTAAGGGTTGCCTGGCTGAAGAAGTATCTAAAATATTTTCATGTTAAATATAAGTCAATAAGACAAAATTTGAATTATAAAGTAAAAGTGCTAGTGATAGATAATATATATATATATATATATATATATTTAATTTCTTGTCTTACAAGAATTAGGACTCTATCAGTGTTATTATTTCAATGGTAGAAAAACCTCTCCATACAAACTGACAAAATAAAATTAATGAAAAGGTCTTCTTGCTTTTCTTTACACAGCAAATATTCTGCTTTTACCAATGAAAACCCCAAATACTACTCAGTTAGCCTATCTGAGTTTACTTCCCTTTGTTATGAAACTTGTCTTTTTTCTAACTCTCATACTCCACAGGAGAATCTGAAATCTACCAACAGCCTAAGACAAAAATAATCATTATTATGTCTTTTGCATGCCAAACTGTTTGGTTCCATAATTCTAAAAGCCAAACCTAATAAGAGGGGAAAAAAGATTAGCAAAAGCTCTTTGTCACTCTAGCTTTTGAAATCTACTCAGGGGACTTTCTGCTGACTAACCGCCCCATGGAGATCTAGTGCCAGATTCTCTATCACTACAAAGCGTAAGGTAGCCCCGCTTACCTCCTGACATGAATGCCAGACGGACCTGCCAGTGGGAATAAATGACTAGGTCTTGAATCTACACTTCAGTTGGGTTCTGAGGGGGAAAAAAAAAAGACATGTCTACAACATGCCTATAGTTCTTGTTTTTACTCTCTCATTGGGAATTCAGTGATTCAATTAGTGTTTACTTCAATTAAACGCAAGGGTCTACAGTGACTTGGGCCCTGCTCTTGCAGGGTGTGTGTGTGTGTGTGTGTGTGTGTGTGTGTGTGTGTTGCCTCTATTTCTAATACAGAATGTATTCATGTCTATGGAAATTTCCACTATCTTCACTGACTTGAATATCTGGTCTTCATGAACTCCTCCCAAGTAATTATTGAGCCATCTGCCTTATGCTGACATATACAACCCTAGAGAAATTCCAATGTGAGTAAGAAGTACATCTGTCTGGTAGATCTGCTTTACCTGTGCCAAGTACCGCCACCCCCCTTTTTCCATTTAGCTCTCAGTAGTAAGATATTTAGAAGATGTTAACAAATCACAGTCCTAAACTGGGCAGGATGAGGGTGGGGTTGTAGACTTTGCATTTAATTTTCTTTTGAAAAAATAAAAGAGGAATGAAATTGTTGGCACATAGTATGGATTAGGAGCTAGTTTCATATCACTCTGGTCACTCCTCAAAATGAAAAGAATGAGGAGATGACATTCTTCTATTTCCACAGATCAAAACTGAAGTAAAGGATTTCCAAAAGTGAAATGATGACATGTTTCTGCTTCTATTGCTCTGAAATTTATTGTTTATTTTTCAGTCTCAAGCAGTCAGTGCTAAATGGTTCCATGCACACATCCTAGGGATAACTTGTCAAATCTAAATTATCACTTGTATGCTACCTTTGGAGCTGTTTATATATGCAAAATCAAGAAGCAATTTACTTATACTTTCTGTAATTAAAAAACGTATACACTGAGAGATAGACATGCAAATTGCTATTTAAATCTATGCAAGGCTTAAGGCACTTTTAAATCTATTTGAAATATTTTAAATTATTAGTTCTGGTTTGATGGGAGTAACAAAAACATTTTGTCTCCATAGGAAATTAATTTTGTTACTGTTCTTAGTAAGAAAAGCAGAGCTCTCTGAGGTAAAATTTTGTTGTTGTTGTTGTTGTTGTTGTTGGTGGTGGTGGTGGTGGTGGTGGTGGTGGTGGTGGTGGTGGTGGTGGTACCTTTAGAAGTATCCATTGTTTATTTTACTTGCCTCAAATTGGAAGTAAAAAGTTTATATTACCAATAGCTCTTCTTCCAAATTAATAGAAGTCAATTTTATTTACATGGAATGTAATTGTATTCTACTCTGGAATAGTTACCATCTGTGCAAAAGAGTCCAACTTTTCTAGCTGAGCTGTAACTAAGTCATTCACTGATATTTTTGACGTAGCAAGTTTTAAAAAATGCCTTATAGTAGAACAGTAGTATTTGTTTTTACCCTACTCTCTGGGCCATCTAGTGTCAGATTTTTGCTCACTGACACAGTGTCAGGTATGGGTTCCATCTTGTGGACTGAGCTTTATATCAAATGAGATACTTGTTGGTTGCTCCCACAAGGTTTTATATTGTGTGTAATTAAAAAAAAATGCCTGATCCAGCTAGGCTATGGGACCAGCAACCGCCAGCCTGGTAGCCAATGCCTCTCCCACCAATGCTGGCTTTGCCTCTCCAGAGCTCTGAGATTGCTCTCTTGCCAGCCTGTGCTCTACTGTGGTTAACTCTCCCCTGGAGCTCGGTCCTTTGCCCAATCCTCCTGTTCCAAATCCTGGTTAAATTCAGCCCAGGCTGTGTTGCGGTGGAAAACACCAGACAGTTGTAACACTTTACAAACCAGCAGATGCTACAATTGCTGGGCGAAGGATATCCTGTCCTAATATGCCTATGCAAAGAACACACAAGTCAGTTATAATATATACAAGCTGTGCCTAGATTGGGCAGATCTACAGCTTCACGACTCTATCCCCCAGCTATGAGATAGATCCCTTGCTACTTGCGGCTCCTCCAGGCCAAGTGGTTCTGCTCCATCTTCTACCTCCTCTTCCTCCATCTTCCTCTTTCTCCTTATCCCTCCATCTTGTTGTCCCTCTTCCTCCTTCCTCTCTCTCCTTCTCTAAAACTTCCAGCCCCACCTTTCCCTAATCTCTACCCAGTCACAGGATCTAGCCTTTCTAAAGTGCCCCTATGGCCAACAACTCAATTAGATAAAACCCAGTCCCAGTATTGAAAGATTTGTTTGGTGACAAGAGATGACCAATTAGGACTTTCTCCCATTATTTGGCAATTTCATTTAGAACACACACACACACACACACACACACACACACACACACACACATGTTGTGGTAAATATTAAAAAAATATGGCGGGACCTTTTTATCCCGCACTATCACCAGTAACTGTAGGTCCACATGGCACTGCGGGGTACTTTTATCTCATCAGTTTCATGCTGTCCCCAAGTACTCTCAGACCCAGGCAATCCGTGGGCCATTCCCGCATGACACCTTGTCACGCTGGTATCTAAAATCAGTTCCAGTACCACTGGGCCGTATGGAACTAACTATAATTTATCTCTAATTAGTTCTCTCCTGGCAGTTCTCTGCTAGCCGTGAACTCTCTGGTTCCAGCTACCTGGTAAAATCAGGGCTCTAGAAGTTCAGCATGGGCTGGCCTATCTTGGCTCCTTGCCACAGACTCTGCTCACACTCCCAACAACCGCCCCCTGGTAATTAAGGTATAAACTCCCAACTAACCAGTGAAATCAGGACTCAGTAAACTGTAATTTAACAATCAGATTTTTATGTTAAATTCTCAATCTGCAATACATCCACACAATAAACTCACAATCAATTGATAAAAATATAAACCACCCACCTAGATAAGATAAACTGACCTATAGAAATCCATCCCTTAAGAAATATTCATAACAACCTGTATCTATGTAGAGATGTATGGCAATGGATCATTTATAACTGCTTCCATGTTGCCTCTCCTTCCATTCTGACTCTCCATCTCCTTAAACCCTTGTTCCCGCCCCTCTTCCTTCTAGTCCAATGTCAGGCCTCGTTTTATCTTGTGTCTGCCTTCATCTGCTTTTAACGACATCAACCTACACAGACACACACACACACACACACACACACAAAGTTGCTTCTACTCTATTAAGTTTCCATACTGCATCTCAAATGCGCCACAATTCTAGCTGTCTCTTCCCATATGTCCTCTCTTAACTCCTACCTCTCCTCCTGCTCCATCTGATTCCAGTCCCCTGCCCCATCCATCTATAGCTATCTATTCTATTTCTTTTCCTAGAGATATCTGCCCCACCTCAACTTGTCCCTTACTCTATGTCTAACCTCTACAGCTCTATGAATTGTAGTTTGGTTATCATTGACTTAACAATTAATACCTATATAAGTCAATATATACTATATTTGTCTTTCTGAGTCTGGGGATGATGTTTTTCTACTCTCATACATTTACCTGTGGATTTCATGGCTTCATTTTTTAACAGCTAATATTCCATTGTATAAATGTACCATATTTTCTTTATCTGTTGAGAGACATTTCAGTTATTTCCAATTCCTCACCACTATGAATAGAGAAGCAGTGAACATGTTTGAAGAAGTGTTTCAATAAATGATATTCTGCTATACTCATATATCAGTTCCTTGCTCAATGATGGTTGAGTACCCAAGAAGCTTTCTCCTGCAGCAACGAGTAACAAATACACAGACCCACAGCCAGGAATTATAAAGAGAATGAGAGACTTCAGACACTCATCCCTAAACTGATGTCCCCATCAAAACCCCACCACCACCTAGGCTCAGGGAACCCTATGGAAGAGAAGGCATGAGGCTGGAGAGATGGCTAAGCAGTTAAGAGCACTGACTGCTCTTCCAGAGGTTCTGAGTTCAATTCCCAGTAACCACATGGTAGCTCACAACCATCTGTAATGGGATCTGATGCCCTCTTCTGGTGTGTCTGGAGAGAGTGACAATATATTCTCGTTAAATAAATTATATATAGATATATGTATGTGTGTATACATATATATGTATGTATATATATACATATATGTATATTTGTATATACGTGTGTATGTATATACACACATAATATATGTATCTATATGTGTGTGTGTACACACACACACACACACACACACACATATATATATATATATGGAAGAGAAAGCAGAAAGACTGTTACAGATGGAGATGATGAAAGATACCAAAAAAGCAAGACCCTCTAAATCAAAATGCTCAATACACATTTGAACTCACAGAGTCTGAGGCAGCCTGCACAGGCCATGCTCAGGTCTGCTTTAGATGGGATCCTTGAGCTAAAAGGAGAGAGGGATATATGGCCCCCCCCAACCCAGAAGTTATCTCCAACTGGTAACCACTTCCAAATGAAATTTTAGCTCTCTCCAAATGAGTCTCATTGATAAAGCAAACTAGGGGTAGATTGCTTTCCAGATACAGATGCCCAAGAGCAAATGAATTCAGTGACATCTCTGTTTTATCTTACAGGTTCTTTCATATATTATGACTTTCAATTTAGGGTTTTCATGGAATTCCTGAATGCACAAATGAGTACACCCTCGGAATCATTCTGTTTTATATGCCATTTCCTGGGTGCTTTTCTTTCTGATGTGTTAGTTTTTTTAAAATCATATAATATCATATCTTATCATATCTTATCATATCGTGTCATTATCCCTTAGAAGCCTGTTTGTTTTCTAAAGAGAGACAGAAAGGCAATAGATCAAGATGGGAAAGGAGGTGAGGATGAACAGGAGGGGATGAAGAGGGGAGGGGAAACCATAACTAGGTCATATTATTTGAGAAAAGAACCTATTTTCAATAAAAGGGAAAAAAGAAAGTTAAAATGCCTTTTTAAGAAATTTAGCTTATATGTAACATAATCTATTAGAAGATAAATGATCTGACACAACTCCAAAGTTTACTAAAATGCAGTTTTAGTATGAGTTCTACAGAATAGAAAGAATAATCACTATGAATAACTGATGAAAATTTAAATATTGAATCATTTACAAAGTCATAGGCAGCATTTAGAAAACTAGAGATAGCACTGCACCGATGTTAGCAACATCAAGAATTCTAAATCCTGAAGGAAAAAGAAGATGCTAGCACTGGATGCTGATATAACATACGTATAGCTACTGAGGCCTTCAAATAAGCTCTGGTGATCACCAGGGGAAAAAATAATGGACATACTTCTTAGTCTCTTTCCAACACTGTATTACTGTAAGTGCTCTCCCCTGACATACCAGAAGCCAATGAGCAATGAAGCTTACTGAGGGTGTCTGTACACTTTAGCCTTTCCTGGCACAGGGGATCCAGCAAAATAACTTAAGGATATGGGATATAAATTTGGTATGTACGACATTCAGCCTAGAAGTCCTAAAATATTGTCAGATGTTTTTAAATATCATTCTAAAGTAATGGCAAGAATTGTCTATGCTACAACACAAAGAATAACAGTATATAGCATATACCATAATATAAACATAATAATTAAGATACATTAAATTTTAATCAATGCTCTATTTTATAAATATTTAAGATGCATTACTGCATGATTAATTGAAAAAATTAGTATTCAAGAAATATAATGGTTCAATAGGCTACAGACATTTGCCAATAACGTACGGAATATGAACAGAGTAAATTATTCTTTGCGAGAGTAATGTGAAACTCTGAGCTGGTATATGGACACTTTCAGAGACTAACTCTATGTGCTGTATTTGTCACTCATATTTGTATTTCTAATTTGCTTTCCTAAAGTTTACATATATACTTAGTAACTATCCTTTACTTAATGCACTATTCACATCAACAGGACTAGTTTAGTTCTGAATAAGAGCAAATGCCCCTAATTGAAAAACAAACAAAAACAAACAAAAGGCAACCCCCCCAAAAAAAAAAAACTAGTTCATTTAACTCTAGATCATGGAGATATGGAGATAGATTGCATCAATTTCTGATAGAAATTATCTCAAACATTATCTTATTTTTTTTTATTTCTTGCCTTTTATATCCAGCATGTTCAACTTAGTCATAATATTTAGATTCACTAACTTCTAGGCTCCTGTTCCCTCTCATCTATGTCTCGAGGTATCTCTGACAGAACAACATTTTGAACTATTCAGTTAGTTTTGCATATTGGTAATACCACTATTATTAGTATCAATTCATTTTTCATTTCCTCTAGAATGACTAATGAAGGGTCTTATTGTGCTTTGAGTTAAAATGTTTGCTTCAAAGGCTCTTACAGTGATGTTGGTGGTACTATTTGGCAGTGGGGGTGGGGGGATCCAGAAAGTTTAGAAGGTAAGGGCTAGCTAAATGAAACAGGCCATTGGTGCAGTGTTCCTTGGCAGTGGTATCTTGGCTTTGCTCCCTTCCTACCACTCACTATTCAGGAAACAGCTTCTTCCTCTGTATGATGTGTCATAAAACAACAGAGCCAGTCACAGTAGACTATGTTCTCTGGAACCGCAAGCCAAAATAATTCCTTCCTTAATTATTGCTATTAGATATTTGGTCCCAAAAACAAAGTAACTAATACAAGCTTCCACCAAGAAAAAGTCTAGCTAATGCTTGAAATCTTGTTCACATTATTAAATTCTTCAAGCTCCTCTGAACAGTGCTAACTCTTCAGGTACTCCTCAAACAGAATTCTTGGCGGCTAATGTAATGTTACTCAGGTTGTCTTTAATGGCTAGCCAGAAAGCCAGGTCTGTTGAATGATTTATTCTGTCAGTCTACACTTAAAATGCTCATGGCAATCTCTGTGTGCACTGAGGCAAAGCCCAGATCCTAGCTAGAAGGCCAGGGTTTTGTAAAGCTATTAAAAGTACTTTCAGGACTGGCAAGTTGGCTCAGAAGATAAAATTAAAGGTGCCCGCTGATAAGCCAGACAACCTGAGTTCAATTCTTGGGACGTGCATGATGAAGTGTCTCCCAATAATTGTCCTTTGACTTTCACATGTATGCTGTACTGTGCATGTTTGCATACACATACACCCCAACACCACGTGCACACACAAACACACACACACACACACACACACACACACACACACACACACACACACGGAAAGAGAGAGACAGGGACAGAGAAAATTGACTAAAAGTTTAAGTGTAAAAAAGGTATTTTCAATCTTGTTTTGATTATTACTCTCCACTATAAGGATATCTTTGACAAATTTATTCCAAAACTTCCCTCAGAAACTCAATTGTACAAATGCATTGTATAACTCATTATGAACTGTTATTGTTGTTGTTGTTGTTGTTTTGAGACAGGGTATTTTTGTATAGTCCTGGCTGTCCTGGAACTCACTATGTTGACTACCAGGCTGGCCTCTAACTCAGGGAGATCCACCTGCCTCTACCTCCCCAGTCCTGGGATTAAAAGCATGTGCCACCATGCCTTGCAAGATATCAATTTTTTAAGCCCTAAAAGTCAGTTTTAGTTCCTTGGAGGTTCTATCATCTCTCTGAGAAGGTAAGCTTTAAAATATAGGGACTAAAATAATTCAAAGATTTTTACAATATCTAGGGGCTAAAGAGGGAGATGGAAGAATAAAGATGGATAAGAAAAGCAAATAAAATATTACCATGATTTTGATTTGAGAATCCAATCAATCAGTGAATTAATCCATCAATCAATAGAAGACTTACAGAATCCTAAGAAGCGTGTATGGGTATATAGATAAGAAAGATCTAAGAGATTCCATTCAATTTTAAAATGTATCAATACTTTAAACATCCAATCCATATGTGTAGGCCATCTTCTGGCATACACTATACTTTTTCCTAAATTTCAGACATAATAGCACTAAGTGTCTGCAAGACACTTCCAAATAAGTATTTTCTATATATAGATATGTTTATAAAGGATGTCAAAAAATCACAGAAATGCAACAAATGCTTAATCCCTTTGCTAACAAGTCAATAAAAGAAATGCAGGGCTTGCTTCCTAAATAGGAGCTTCGAGGTTTGATGCCATCTCACAAAAGAGTAATTACTGAAGCAGTGATGAATGCAATTCTGCTCATTTCCAATCTTAACAATACAGATACCCCTATTAATGCCTGCTCAGTCACCATAGGGCTGTACCCATGCGAGACAGGAGAATGCCACTTAGTGAAGGTCAAATTAAAAGTCTGTTATTTGTTGGCAGTCAAGAGCAGGCTAGAAAGAGGCAGGGTAAAGTTTATAAAGCCAAAAACCACAATTACTTCATACCTGAGGCAGACCAAGGAGCAGAAGTCTCAAGTTTCAGTTCAGTTGATTTGTTTTATGTTGTAAAACAATGGGCCTCTCCAAGTTGCAAGTGCAGCTGCATAAGAATGTTCTATTCAGCAGGATGTGGTCAGTGGGAGCTTGGGACAGTGGGGTAAGGTTAGCTAAAACTAGGATAAAAATGGTGTTACTTTGGACAGTTCGGATAGTAGCAGTGATTTCTTCCTAGACATGAAGCTTGGTATAAGGAATCATGTCCTCAGAAAGTGATTCTCAAACACCAAGTTTGTTGACTTCCTACATAATAATTGGCCACATAGCTTGTTAAAAATATGGACTTAATGTCTCTGATCAAAATTAAACAGAATTTTCAAAAGTGAGCCCAGGGACCAACAGTGTGTTTTTCTAAAAGCTTTTTGGTTGTTTCTGATTCACTGGGAGATTTGGAGGGCACTGTGGGATAGTTGAAACCATTTTTTGTTAAAGCAGACAATGTCTAGATAGTGTTCTCATTTATACTTTCTTTATTAGTCAATAAAGTATGTGTTTATGTCGGGCATTGATGGTGGCACTGGCCTTACCTTCTTCATCTTTCTTCATTTTGTTTCTTATACTTATTCTGTATTCTAATTTGCTTCAGGGATATCACTATCAGTCACATATATATATATATATATATATATATATACATACATACATGGAGAGAGAGAAGAGAGGGAGGGAGAGAGAGAGAGAGAGAGAGAGAGAGAGAGAGAGAGAGAGAGCATTTTGGGGTGTTGCTGTGTGTATCAGAAAGATAACAAATAAATTCAACCCATCATTACCACTCCTGATACATAATGTACACAGTGACTATCTCCTGAACCGCTAGGCATATTGTAGTGCTGCTGCTTTAGGAACGAATGCTCCTTTTACCTCTAGTCTTATCTGTAGTATATAGGGATACTAGGTACATGGTACAACACAGGGTCATTTAAGTATCTCTTGGTTTTACTTTTCTTCCCAAGTACTTGCTATCTCAAATCAAATGTTTCAACCAGCTCTGATACAAACTTTAGAACAAGTCTGAGAATTCATTCTAAGTATAGTAGATACTGTGTTATGCCATCCAGATCCATCTTTAGGACCAAAGAACTCATTCCTCCAGCTTCTGGGAACGTAGCCATGAGACAGTCTTTAGCTGTCAGCCTCCCACATAAATTTTCCTCATGTGCAAATAGCTGCTTTGTTTTAGGCTATGTGTTTTTCTCAGGAGCAAATTGTATCCAATGAACATTATAGAAAAGCATAAAGACATAGATGGCCCCTGTTCTTCAAAGTCAGGCAACCTTGAGTGTTGGTCACCACTTCAAAGTTATTTGATACCTGTTTTGGAACTGTGTTAACATTCAACTTCTGCCCAGTCCTACTTCCTTTCCTGAGGTTCTGGTAGTGATTTTCTCAAGAAATCTCTTACACATGACTTTTTCTCAGTGTTCTTCTTTAAGGAACTCAACTGTTTGAATCACTGGAGCAGACAATCTGATTATTGATGTTATTCAACTTATCACTACATTGTCCATACAAACTCTTTAGTTTTCATTGGCAATCTGAATAAAACCTCACTTCTCACTTTCTCTTTAGCAAGTAAAAAGATAGTGTCTGATATTTATTACAGGGGGCAATGCATGATAATGTTTTGAGAGGGCATGAGAACAACATGAAAACATTCTTACAAGTGAATTGGAAAAGAAAATATCAAAGAGGAGAGAGGTAATTCTGAGTTGTATGAAATGTTAGAAAAAGGCAGCCTTCTACAATGTCATATAAGTAGGATAAACACTGGGTGTCTTCCTTATTTGCCACCTTATATGCTGAGGCAGGGCTCTCACTGAACCTAGAAACAATCTGGCTAGTTTGCTCCCAAATTTTCTTGACACAATGTTATCACACACAAACTGCAATGCCTGCTCAGCTTTTAGGTGGATTCTGTTCTGGGGATCCAACTCTGTTTCTCATGTTTATGTGGTAAATAATTTACTGAGGCATATCCCTAAACATAGCTTTTCAACTTTAAATAGAACTTACAGTCTGCTAAGGAAGACAGAAGCCCAGTGGGGTACAAACTCCTTCATGCCTGTATGAAGATATTTTCTTCTAATGCTAAGTGTATATGCTGCTTCCTGCTTTAAAAAAAAAAAAAAACAAGAGTCAGAGAAGCACTTTGAGATATTGTTGGTTTTGACATTTTGATGGTTAATGGATAGTCAACAAGACAAAAAATATAATGCCAGAACTATCTCAGAAAATTCTCTTTGTGCTTATCCTTACTTAGAGGATGATGTAGAGAACTACCCACTTCTAAGAATTCACTTAATTCAGAGCTTTATTCCTCTTCATTCTTCTTGTCTTTCATATATCTACTTTCTTGATTCATTTACAAAATCATTTTGAGAATCACTTTTATGCCATTTTTCATAGATTCCATGTGTGTTATCAATTTAATCCTCTGTAGTGCTGTCAGTCATTTGCAATACCAAATAGGGCAAATAAATAACAATACTGTATTGTTGTTTTAAATATTCATTTACACAGCAAAGCCTACAAATATAATGTATCAAACCAATATTCTGCCAATTCTGAATCCATTAAAGTAGCATCAAACAATCTGTATTAAGAGTAAATTTACATAATATGTTAATTAAATATTAAATAAAATTCTAATGTTAGCTGTATGTACTTTATCAGTAGAAAAGTTTGTAGTTCATAGTTTTGTTTATTTAAAAATAAGTGCTAGGAGAAGGGAGGATGCTGTGAACATGTGAATGAATTAGAATGGGTACATGGACTATAAGGATGAAAAAACCCATTTGAATTGTGATTCAAAGTGTCATACCTACTGCCAATTAGGAGGAAATTGCCCTTGTATTTCACTAGTGTCTAGAATTGGCCTTATTTAATATGAGTAAAAAGCTTTAGAGTTGAGTTTTATGTATTTTAACCAAAAGAAAATATAAAATCCAAAGTGTGTTTTCCAAAGATTTGTGGGAGATATTTGTTCATTCATGAAGCAGACCTATCTACTTAATAGAACTCATATAGAAAGCAACTTTTGCATTTCTTTCCATTTACATCACAACACCCATTATTTGGTACTTCTATTTAAAATATTTCCATTGTATATATGTGTTTTAAGAATCTTTTATGGTAGAGAGATTGTAAGAACAAGACATAGGGGGATGACTTTTAGGAAATAGTATTTTCCAATTACAACAGAGCAAATGTACATGTTAATACACAGAAATTATGACAGCATGCACAAACCTGTGCAAGTTCAAGCTCGAAAAAAAAACCCATGAAAGAAGGGTGATGGACATGAATTCCTACCTTTCCCTGAAAAAATACTGGCATGTATTTGCTGTTGAAAGAGAAAGAAAGTCAGTTTTCTTCTATTGAATAACTGCTATATTGACCACCTTCTAAAGAAAGGTCCAACAACCAGACATAGTTAATCAACACGATGTACACTCATTTTTAAAGAGAGAACAAGAGAGAGTTTTCATGTGTAAGAGAGTTTGATGTGTATGGAGGTGGGAAGGATCTAGGGGATGTGTTAGGGGAAAGGGATGAGTATAATCAAAATGCATTGTGTGAAATTCTCAAAGATTCAATAGAAACATTTAAACAACAAAACCTCATGGCTGTGGGAAGAGGACTGGAGGGAATGGAAGACTAATGGGGATAAGAGGGGAAATTATGCAAAAAATCATATCCAGAAAATATTTTAGAAAAACAGTAAGGCACTAGCACAAAGTCTGCTGTGTACAGTTCAATGGAACAGAGATCAATTGAAGATCTAGATACTAATGCATGCATGTATAGCATATGACTTTCAAAAGAACAAAACACCAGTCGGGGGTGGGGTGGGGTAGACTCTTCCTCTACACACAGGACTCAATTCCAAATGGATCAAATTCTTGAAAGGTTGAAACTTCTACCGTTGTTCCCAACCTTCTTAAGCCACAACCCTTTAATACAGTTCTTCATGTTATGGTGAGACCCAACCATAAAATTAGTTTTGTTACTACTTCATAACTGTAATTCTGCTACTGTTGTGAATCATGATGCAGACAGGTGATATACAGGATATCTGACATGGAATATCTGATATGTGACACCAGTGAAAGGTTCATTCAAACCCCAAAGAGATCATGACCCACAGATTGAGAACCATTGAATCTAGAAGAAAAAGTTTGGAGTACACTTTAGGATATAAGATCAGGAAAGGGCTTTCTGAATAGGATTGCAGTTGCTTGGGCATAAGACCAATAATTTATAAATGGGTTTCAATAAAATTGAATAGTTAAATACATGAAAAACAAAACATAGTTGAGTAAAGAGGTAGTCTACAGCATGAGAGAAAAATTTCTCTCAGCTGTACATCTGACAGAGGGTTAATACCTAAAGTACACAAAGAACTACAATCAGTAACTGTCAAGAAAGTAGACATACTTTTATGACACCAGAGGATGTCAGGGATTCATACTACATGGATCATCTGTTATATAAATCTGTGTAGAGACCTGCTTTAAAATGAGAAAAATATATTGAAATATCAAAAGATTTCCTATATAGATATATATGTCTGTGATATGTGTGTGTGTGTGTTTGTCTGTCTGTGGTATATACATACATATATATATATATATGTATATATATATGTATGTGTGTGTGTGTGTTTTGTACATGTGTATATATATGTGCCTATGTTGAATATGTATATCTGTGTAGAATTGTGCTGGTCTTCTCCATCCTCCCCTCTTTAAATCCACTCAATATTCTTGGTCTCTTGTTTTGAGTCTTAGGAAAGTGAAACATACGAACTGTATAAATAGGTTTCCTCAACCTTTGACATCCTATTGGATTCATGTAATAAGAATATCAGCAAAGTATCAGAGGCCAGCAACAACAAAAAGATCAGGATATTTATTCTTTTGAATATTCATGTTGAATCACCATGATGGGAACATGTTCAACTGAAAATCATAGTTTCTATCAACTAATCTCTTCACTCCATGTTCCAGTTATTACATTTCCCTTGCACGTGCAATGATCATGGTATCTTCCTGTGACTATTTCTTGGGGGTGCCATCTAACTTGTGGTCCCTGTGTCCTGCCACATATTGCAAACTGTGCTTTCATTAACTTTTTCACAGACTGCAAAATCTGAGAGCGCCATCTCCTTTTACAAACTCACAAATGTTAACAGTGTTTATCTATTTTGTTGAAATATCCTGCAACTTAGAAAAATCATATTTTATGATTAATAATCTAAGTCTGTTAGACTCTTACGTCCTCAATCGCTAAGATCATACCATGCACATTGTTGTGGCACACTTGCAGGCCTGAATTTCTGTTGCCCCAGAGTTGGCAGTCAATAATTATTCTGAGGAATTGAATTGAGCCAAAGCACAACATAGCTATTCCTAGGCTATGATCTTGAATGACCAAGATAAACATTATCTTAATCATGCCATAAAAATCACGTGTTCCTAAAGAATTTAAAGATGTTAACTTGCTGAACATAATACCCATTTTAATGTCTTCTTCATGCAGAAATAAATGGTATTTAAGGGTATTATACAGCTTGCTGTGTAATTACATTAATCAGAGAGTGACTCTTCTGTTGGTTCCTTTGCTGTTTCCATGGTAGCAACCACATGTTTGCAAGTAAAGAGCACACATAGAACCCATTCTTAATTACACGTGTAGCACTACATTTCAGAGAACACAATAAATATGGAGGTCATGGAGTGCATGGAAAGGAGATATGATGAATAAAGAATTTCTCTCCAGCTTTTCTATCTCTTGGTTATTACTAAAGCCTTCATTAGTATGTTCTGACTCCTATTACCCTCTTTCTTTCATGCAGTAAAAAGGCCTCTGCAGCCACCCACCAAATTATAATCCTCTGCTCCTGAAATGACCCAGAAAAGTGCCAGAGAAAAGCCAGTAGTAAATTAAGTCCTGTCATAACAAAAATACAGTGGAATGAAAGTGTCTACTGACATTTTTCAGCAAAAAAAGGAATAGATTGACACCACTCTCTGTCTTTTCTCTTATCGTGGCAAGCCATCAAGGTCTTCTTTTGAAAGAACTATTTGTATTACTAAGAGTTCTTATTTGTTCTTAAATACCTTACCCAGTGTGCAAAGTAGGTAGTGGCTCTTGAAATTCACAAGGCTATTGCTAAGATTAGCTAATTATTGGACATTTGAAAAATAACTCAGAAAGTATAATATCGACGCTAAAATAAATTTTCCAATCAAAGGTTTTGCATTGAATCAGAACTGTACAACCATTATTCTTACTGTCTTTCCTGCTGTTCTCCAGATATTATTTAAGGAGAGTAATGCACTCTTTAGAGAAATAAAAAACGGTCATTACTCAATTTTAATTAAGGTTTTCCAAAAAAGAGCCCTATGCCTATTCGATCTACTTGAAAATTGTTTCTTTACTTTAAATGTTCTGTGTGTTAATCACATTTGGTATTATTTTTGTCCAAGAAGAATTAATCTTACACTAGCAATAAATTGTGGTTTTATAAGAACCCATTTGTTTCTGACTCCCTTGAGCTTCATTTTGCCTACATTGATCATTTGCGTACTTCTCATTCCTCTTAGTTCTTGATATCTACATGATACACCCCTAACAGTATCCACGACTCATAGGATGGTAAATAAACATCAAAATGTTTTTGTGTACTGGATGGTAGAGACATACAATCACATGACAAGGTGAATGCTCTGTGAAGGCCTAATGGAAAGCACTTTACTCTGTTCTGATTTCCCTCAGGAACCAAGAAAATAAAAACACATGAAGTCCACAAGGCTCCTTAAGCTCTAAGCTTTAAACTGGCTCACTAACATTTCCAGTGACACCTATTGACAAGAGCATATCACAAGACAAATGATATTCATAGGGTAAAGATATATGCTTTCTTTATGGGAGCAAATTCAAAATAACAATATAAAAGGCTGAACATTGCCATAGTATCAAATGTATAATAAAAAGAAAGGCTCTAACACAGTTGGAAAAAGAAAAGACAGACTACGGTCTTGAAAGAGGATTAGAATATTTCTTAAACCATAATAAACTTAATAACTTAATAACGTAATAAACTTAAACCAAAATTTAGATTGACAGTATAAAATAAACCTAAAACACGCACTGAAATAATAGCCCCAAGGCAGGTGTTTCCCTAGATACATTTTATGCTTAGTTACATCACTTAAAAAATACTCTGTCTGAGATTTGGCTAAATTTAAATCTGACTAGAATTCATTTATATTCTCTATTCTCAATACTGGGCCAGTGCTTAATTCAAACAATTCCTGAGATGTCACAAAGACTATTTCATAGGTAAATATCCTACAAGTGTTTTCTTGCTGTAAAAATGAACAAATTAGTAAATTAAATGACAAAGTTAAGTAAAGTTAAAAGGCTAAATACGAGGCTACCCTGTCAGTGCCTTCCTTAGTTGATCTTCAATGCCTGGAGATCCTTCCTTCTGGCTTGTTCAGCTACCTTGCTTATTTGGTTCAGATCCATCTGTTTTGGGATGGCAGTACCCACAGTGGACTCTGAGCTCTTACATCCATAAGCAATTAAGACCCCAGGCATGCCCACAAGCCAAGATGATGAAGGAATTTCCTTAATTCCTCTTCCAAGGGGAAGCTATGTTTCTGTGAAATTGACACCAGAAACTAACTATGACAACCTGCAAGAGAGAGATTTTCTGGCAAAAGCAGTATAACTTGAGAGAACTCTAACCTTCTAATCCTAAAGACTAATTTTCTCTTTCTACCAAGAAAATACAACATTCCTACCTGAAAAATCTCTTTATGCTCCTTCAGGCAGAGCAAATTACTTAAAATCCCTGAAAATTAAACTGTCATTGGAAATAAGAGTACACAAAAATAGGCGAGTACCTATGTGGTATTACTGAACGTGGTGATTACCTGCCATGGAGAAAAAAGCCAAAAGGATTCAAATAAGATACATAGAGTCCTAACAAAACAACAAAATATCTAGCATATAATGAAAAGTTCATAAGAAATAAGCAAACAATACAATAATAAAAGATCATCAATTCACACCGGAATAGATGTAAGTCAGATGCTGGAATTATTAGAGAATGATGGTAAATCATCCCCATATAAAATGTGTCAAAATCAATTATAAATTCTCATGAAAATGGAGATAATGAAGGAAGAAACAGAAATAATGACAAAACATTCAGAGCTCTGTCAAAAACAAACCTACAGACTTAAGACCCAAAGTGATAAGCTTTTGAAAACCAGACACAGGAAAAACTCCTAAGTGGTATGATACAAACTTTAAGACATTGAAGAAGGCTACTAAAGCCATTATCAGAAGACAGAAAGATCTCCCATGCTCATGGATTGGTAGGACTAAAAGAGTAAAAATGGTCATCCTACTAAAAGCAACCTACAGATTCAATGTACTCCCCATCAAAATTTCAACACAATTCTCAACAGATCGTGAATTGAAGGACAATTTTGAGCTTCATATGAAAACATGTGTACACACACACACACACACACACACACACACACACACACACACACACACACACACACAAAATAGACAAATAGGAGAGCTAAAATATTTCTTAATAATAAAGAAACTGCTGAAGATACCACCATCCCAGATCTGAAATTGTACTACAGAGCTATAGTATTTGTGCCATGTTATTGGCACAAAAAGACACATTCATCAAAAGAATTGAACTGAAGACCCAGATATAAAGTCACACACCTATGGGCATCAGATATGTATAAAGAAGCCAAAATACACATTTAAAAAAGACAGCACCTTCAAGAAATGGTGCTAGTCTAACTGGATGTCTAAATGAAGAAGAATGTAAATAGATCCATATTTATCACCCCGCAAAAATTTGTCTAAGTGGATCAAAGATCTCAATATAAAACGAGATACACTGAACTGGATAAAGAGACGTTGGGAATAGATTTGACTGAGTTGGCATAGGAGACAACTTCCTGAAGAGGACACCAATCATGCAGGCACTAAGATCAATTAATAATGGGACCTCATGAAAGTGTAAAGCTTCTGTAAGGCAAAGGATAGGGCCAATGGGACAAAGCAGCAGCCTACAGAATGGGCAAAGAGAGTGTTTTGTTTAATATATATATATATATATATATATATATATATCTTAATTTTTGCTTAATATATATATCTATTTACTATATACATATTTCACAAAAACATGACATCAAGAACATAAATAGCACAATTTAAAAATGTGGTGCAGAACTAAATAGAGATCTAAATAGAGAATTCTCAAAAGAGGGAACTTATATGGCCAAGAAACACTTAAACATTCACCATCCTTAGTTATCAGAAAAATGCAAATCACAGGTACTTCGAGATTTCATACTTCACCAATCAGAAAGGAAAAAAATAAATCTAAAACTAAAAAAGAAATTAAGCACACAATTACCACATTAGCCACCCAAAATGCACT
Source organism: Rattus rattus (assembly GCF_011064425.1). NCBI lineage: Eukaryota > Metazoa > Chordata > Mammalia > Rodentia > Muridae > Rattus > Rattus rattus. The sequence goes on from NC_046172.1 coordinate 36,381,910, forward strand.
CCTGGATATTCATCTCAGAAAAAGGGGTTTGTAAAAATACCTGTTCTCAAATATTTACTCCTTTACAAAATGAAAAAAAATGTTTTGAAGTATTAAAAAATCCCAAACTAATAAAAAAATTTTCAAATCCTTTGACAGATTAGAAGGTGGAATAATTAGTGGTGTAAACCCATTACCATTCCCTTAACAAATTATAAAGCTTTAAAGAAATTGATTAGGTAGCAAATTTAAGGAATACAAACATTTTTAAGATAAGTTGATACAATGAACAAGGAAAATGAGTAAAAACAATGAAAAGCCACAGGTTTAGGGTCCTGTACTCTAGTACCAAATCTGTTACTGTGTCAGTTTCTGCAAAGTAAGTCTATCTTTGTGTATAGCAATTTCTGAGGAAAATAAAACCTATAGGCCAAATCCAAGAGTGCTTTACATCTTGAAAATATTCTATACCTCTAGAAAATTTAAAATGTTAATGAAGGTATAGTTGATGGACTGTCAGGACATTCCTTCATTAGAATTAATTTAATAAGGTTCTCCACAGTGACTTCAAATGACATTCCAAGCACTCCCTTCAGCTGTGTAAATGATGCCCCTCATTCCAGCATGACTGGTCAGGTTTCATTACCAAGTTTCTAAGTGCTGATTAACTTTAAAGCAGCTTTCCAATATGGACTCCATCACATTTCATACAAAACTGCTTCTATCTGCTGCAGATTTTTCCCATTTTTTAAGACACGTGAAATATCATTTGGTACTGATACTTCATATTGGTTTTTATTTCCTATTTTTTCAGTGGTTTTGTTTTTAGAATAAATTTTAAAGAGGGGAGACATCAGGCAGGACAACAGTTGTACAATTCTTTCAAAACATCTTAACTGATAATGTTTGGGAAGAAAACTTGCCCAACATTCTCCTAGATTTTAGATCTCTCTGTTCTCAAAATAAGCCTCACCATGGATATACTGCAACTTTTCTCCATTTGGTGCTTGCTGATTTTGTGTTTGTTTGTTTGTTTGTTTGTTTGTTTGTTTTTAGATCATTCTATTGTTTAAAAAAATCAAACCTAGGAAATTTGGTTCTCATCACCTCATACCACTCAAGTTCTCACCCTTGTTCTAACCCTCATCACCCTTATGGGTCTCAAAGTCAGAATCCCTTTCCTAAGGAGTACATCTAGTTATTAATCAGGACTTGATCTGCAGTGTTTTACTTCATGATATTGGATGTTCAATCTATTACAGTATATCATCTATATGCTGTATATTAACACTAAATAACAATGGCCCCTCCAAACCCTTACCCACCAATTTTCAGTGACTTAAAGATAAAAATATTTCTTTTTTTCATAGATTTAAATGTATAATTGTCAAATTCGACTGGGCTTGCCTGACTTAGCTTCTGTCTAAAATTCACAACATATCTTCTTCGGATATCTCTTCATTCTGACTTTAATACCCGCCCAAGAGTAAACTTTCTATTTCTGGTAGACAATATGTCTTCAAGAAATTTGTTGTGGTTTTGACAGGCTTACAAATTAAAATTCTCATAATCAGAATTTTGACCACAGTTCTTTTGCCAGAGCAAACCATTTAACAGCGGATGAATTGGAAGCATATTTAGAATTCATGGCAAGGGCTGGGAGAAAAAGAACAGTTATAAATAAATAATTCCACTTACCATGTATGGCTTGCTAATATTAAGAGAAAAAAGTAAAAAAATAAAATTGGAATTAGCACTTCCCTGATATAAGACAAAAGCATTTAAGAGTTTTGCCTTCCCATTGAAAAAGGGAAATCCCAGAACTGTGTTCTTAGTGCTAATGATTTCCATTATTATTTTCCATTATTTCTCCCTAAGTAGAACCAGAGAGTGTCATCAAATGGCCTGTGCTCACATTTGACTGCTTTAAAGGTATAAAGTGAGAGAAAACATTCTGACATGGAGACTTAGTAAGTGTAAGTGGACTTAGGTGTTTGAACATGAGATGGGTACTTAGTACATGGATCTGAGACCCAGTTTTTCTTGCCTTGATTTTAACAAATGATCAGGTGTTTAATGGTTTGCTGTGAGTACCCGCCTCTGTATTTGTCATGCTCTGGCAGAGCCTCTCAGGAGACAGCTATATCAGGCTCCTGTCAGAATGCACCTCTTGGCATCCCAAACAGTGGGTGGTGACTGTATGTATGTGGGCTGGATTCCAAGGTGGGGCAGGCTCTGAATGGCCATTCCTTCAGTCTCTGCTCCAAACTTTACCTCCAAATCCCCTGCTATGAATATTTTTGTTCCCGTTTTAAGGAGTGAAGCATGTGCACTTTGGTTGTCCTTCTTCTAAAGCTTCATGTGGTCTGTGGATTGAATCTTGGGTAATTCAAGCTTTTGGGCTAATATCCACTTATCAGTGAGTGCATACCATGTGTATTCTTTTGTGACTGGGTTACATCACTCAGGATATTTTCTAGTTCCATCCATTTGCCTAAGAATTTCATGTAGTCATTGTTTTTAGTAGCTGAGTAGTACTCCATTGTGTAAATGTATCATATTTGCTGTAGCCATTCCTGTGTTGAAGGACATCTGGGTTCTTTCCAGCGTCTGGCTATTATAAATAAGGCTGCTATGAACATAGTGGTGCATGTGCCATTGTTATATGTTGGAGCATGGGTATATGTCCAGGAGGGTATAGCTGGGCCCTCAGGTAGTACTATGTCTAGTTTTCTGAAGAACCTCCACACAGATTTCCAGAGTGGTTGTAGCAGCTTGCAATCCCACCAAAAATGGAGGAGTGTTCCTATTTTTCCACATTCTCGCCAGTATCTACTGTCACCTAAGTTTTTATCTTAGCAACTCTGACTAATGTGAGGCCGAATATCAGGGTTGTTTTGATTTGAATTTCCCAGATGACTAAGGATGTTGAACATTTTTTTAGATGCTTCTCACCCTATTCCTCATTCAGTATTCTTCAGTTGAGAATTCTTTTTTTTTCTTTCAAACAGGGTTATTTGGTTCTCTGGAGTCAAACTTCTTGAGTTCTTTGTATATATAAGATATTAGACCACTATCAGATGTAGGATTGGTAAAGATCTTTTGCCAATCTGTTCATTGCCATTTTGTCCTAATGACAGTGTCCTTTACCTTACAGAAACTTTGCAAATTTATGAGGTCCCATTTGTCTATTCCTGATCTTAGAACACACGCCCATTGGTGTTCTGTTGAGCAGTTTTTCCCCTGTTCCTATGTGTTAAAGGCTTTTACTCACTTTTTCTTTTATGAGTTTCAGTGTATCTGATTTTATGTGGAGGTCTTTGATTCACTTGGACTTGAGCTTTGTACAGGGAGGTAAGAATGGGTCAATTTGCATTCTTCTACATGCTGATCACCACTTGAACCAGCATCATTTGTTGAAAATGATGAAAAAATTTCCACTGAATGGTTTTAGCACATTTGTCAAAGAGCTAGTAACCATAGGTGTGTGGGTTCATTTCTGAGTCTTCAATTCTATTGCATTGATCTTTCTGCCTGTCTCTGTACCAATACCATACACTTTTTTATCACAATTGGTCTGTAATACAGCTTGAGAGCAGGGCTGGTAATTCCCCTAGAAGCTCTTTTATTGTTGAGAATCATTTTTACTCTCCTAGTTTTCTGTTTGTTTGTTTGTTTTTATTGGGGTTTTTTGGCTTTTTCTGAATGAATTTGCAAATTGCTCTTTCTAACTCTATGAAGAATTGAGTTGAATTTTGATGGCGTTGCACTGAATATGTAGATTGCTTTTGACAAGATGGCTGTTTAATCCTGGCAATCCATGAGCATGAAAGATCTTTCCATCTTCTGAGATCTTCTTCAATCTCTTTAGAGACTTGAAGTTCTTGTCATACAGATCTTTCACTAGCTTGGTTAAAGTTACATCAAGGTATTTTATATTATTTATGGCTATTGTGACAGGTATCATTTCACTAATTTCTTTCTCAGCCTGTTTATCCTTTGAGTAGAGGAAGGCTACTGATTTGTTTGAGTTAATTTTATATCCAGCCACTTTGCTGAAGTTGTTTATGAGCTGTAGAAGTTCTCTGGTTGAATTTTTGGGGTAACAAGTATAGTATCATATCATCTGCAAATAGTAAAAATTTGACTTCTTCCTTTCCAGTTTGTATTCCTTTGACGACTTTTGTTGTCTAAATTCTCTGGCTAGGATTTCAAGTACTACATTGTGTAGGTAGGGAGACAGCAGGGAACCCTGTCTAGTCCCTGATACTACTGGAATTGCTTCAAGTTTCTCTCCACTCATTTTGATGTTGGCTACTGCTTTGCTGTACATTGCTTTGACTATATTTAGGTATGGGTCTTGAATTTCTGAACTTTCCAACAGTTTTCACATGAAGTGTGTTGAATTTTGTCAAATGCTTTTTCAGAATCTAATGAGATGGTCATGTGGTTTTTTTCTTTGAGTTTATTTACATAGCAGATTATGTTGATGGATTTCCATATATTGAACCATCCTTGGATCCCTGAGATGAAGCCTACTTGATCATTGTTTTGATGTGTACTTGGATTCAAATTGCAAGAATTTTATTGAATATTTTTGCATTGATATTCATGATGGAATTAGTCTGAAGTTCTCCTTCTTTGTAGGGTCTTTGTGTGGTTTTACTATAAGTGTAATTGTGACTTCAAAGACCAAATTGGTTAGTATTCCTTCTGTTTCTCTTTTGTGGAATAGTTTGCACAGTTTGGTATGAGGTCTTCTATGAAGGTCTGATAGAATTCAGCACTAAACCCCTCTGTTCCTGGGATTTTTTTTTGTCGGGAGACTTTGAATGACTACTTCTATTTCCTTAGGGTTTATGGGACTGTTTAGATGGTTTATCTTTTCTTGATTTAACTTTGGTACCTGGTATCTGTCTAGAAAATTGACCATTTCATCCAGATTTCCCAGTTTTGTTGAGTGCAGACATTTATAGTATGATCTAATGGTTTTTTTAATTTCCTCAGTTTCTGTTCTTATGTCTCCCTTTTTATTTCTGATATTGTTAATTTGGATACTGTCTCTCTGCCCTCTGGTAAGTCTCTTAAGTCTATCTTGTTGATTTTCTCAAAGAACTAGCTCTTGGTTTTGTTGATTATTTGTATAGTTCTTTTTGTTTCTACTTGTTTGATTTCAGCCCTGAGTTTGATTATTTCCTGCCTTCTACTCCTCTTGGGTGAATTTGTTTCTTTTTGTTCTAGAGCTTTTAGGTGTGCCGTCAAGCTGCTGACATATGCTTTCTCCTGTTTCTTTCTGCAGGCACTCAGAGCTATGAGTTTCCCTCTTAGCACAACTTTCATTGTGTCCCATAAATTTGGGTATTTTGTGCCTTCATTTTCATTCAATAATAAAAAGTCTTTAATTTCTTTTTTTTTTAATTTTTTCCTTGCCCAAGTTGTCATTGAGTAGAGCGTTGTCCAGCTTCCATGTGTGCGTGAGTTTTTTGTTGCTTTTGCTGTTATTGAAGACCACCCTTGTTCCCTGGTGATCTGATAAGATACATGGGATTATTTCAATCTCCTTGTATCTATGAACGTCTGATTTTTGAACAAGTATATGGTCAATTTTTGAGAAGGTACCATGAAGTGCTGAGAAGAAGGTATATTTTTTTTTTGTTTTAGGATTAAATGTTCTGTAGATATCTGTTAAATCCATTTGGTCCATAACTTCCATTAGTTTCTCTGTGTTTCTGTTTAGTTTTTGTTTCTATGATCTGTCCGTTGATAAGTCCATATGATATGTTCAATGGGGTTTTGATGTCTCCTACTATTATTGTGTGCTTTGAGCTTTAATAAGGTTGCTTTTATGAATGTAGGTACCCTTGCATTTGGAGCATATATGTTCAGGACTGAGAGTTCATCTTGGTGGATTTTGCCCTTGATGAATATGAAGTATCCTTCCTTATCCTTTTTGACAACATTTGGTTGAAAGTCAATTTTATTCAATATTAGAATGCTACTCTAGTTTGTTTCTTCAGTCCATTTGCTTGAAAAACTTTTTCCTGAACTTTTACTCTTAGGTAGTGTCTGTCTTTGTCACTGAGGCATGTTTCTTGCATGCAGCAAAAAGGTTGGGTCCTCTTTACATATCCAGTCTGTCAGTCTCTGTTTTTCGATTGGGGAATTGAGTCCACTGAAATTCAGAGATATTAGGGACCGATGATTGTTGCTTCCTATTACTTTTGTTGTTAGAGGTGGAATTATGTTTGTGTGGCTATCTTCTTTTGGGTTTGTTGCAGGAAGATTACTTTTTTGCTTTTCCTAGGGTATTGTTTCCCTTCTTGTGTGGAGTTTTCCATCTATTATCCTTTGTAGGGATGGATTTGTAGGAATATATTGCATAAACTTGGTTTTGTCATGGAGTATCTTGGTTTTTCCATCTATGTTAATTGAGAGTTTTGCTGGATATAGTAGTCTGGGCTGGCATTTGTGTTCTCTTAGGGTCTGTATGACATCTGGCTCTTCTGGATCTTCTGGCTTTCAAAGTCTCTGGTGAGAAGTCTGGTGTAATTCTGATAGGTCTGCCCTTATATGTTACTTGATTTTTTTTCCTTACTGCTTTTAGAATTCTTTCTTTGTTTTGTGCATTTGGTGTTTTGACTATTATGTGATAGGAGGAGTTTCTTTTCTGATCCAATCTGTTTGGAGTTCTATTGGCTTATTGTATGTTCATGAGCATCTATCTCTTTCTTTAGGTTAGGGATATTTTCTTCTATAATTTTAAAAAGATATTTACTGGCCCTTAAATTGGGAATATTCCCTCTCTTCTATACCTATCATTCTTAGATTTGATCTTTCATTGTGTCCTAGATTTCCTGGATGTTTTGAATTAGGAGCTTTTTGTTTTTTGCATCTTCTTTGACTATTGTGTCAATGTTTTATATGTTTATTTTCTGTACCTGAGATTCTCTGTTCTATTTCTTGTATTCTGTTGGTGATGTTTGCATCTATGTCTTCTGATCTCTTCCCTAGGTTTTCTATCTACAGGGTTGTCTCCCTTCATGATTTCTTTATTTTTTCTATTTCCATTTTTACATCCTGGATGGTTTTGTTTAATTCCTTCACCTGTTTGATTATGTTTTCCTGTAATTATTTAAGGGCTTTTTGTTTTTTCTCTTTAAGTTCTTCCACTTGTTTACCTGTGTTGTCCTGTATTTCTTTAAGAGAGTTGCTTATGTCCTTCCTAAAGTCCTCTATCATCATCATGAGGTGTGATTTTCAATCCAAATCTTGCTTTTCTTGTGTGTTGGGATATCCAGTATTTGCTGTAGTGGAAGAACTAGGTTCTGATGATGCCAAGTAGTCTTGGTTTCTGTTGCTTAGGTTCTTGTGCTTTCCTCTCACCATCTGGTTATCTCTGATGTTAGTTGGTCTTGCTGTCTCTGACTGGAGCTTTTCCTTCCTTTGGGCCTGTGAGCCTGTGATCTTAGGAGTGAAGTGCTCCTAGGAGACCAGCACTCTCAGGGAAGGTTTTGGGTATGAAAGCTGTGGGACAGCCCCAGCTTTGGGCACAGATGGAGACAAGAAGAGTCCTATCCTAGGCTGCCCTGAGGCTCCAGGTGGCTCTCTCCTTGGACAGTCAATGGAGAGAAAGTAGAATCCCACCTGTGGGCTCTGGGCTTAGGAAGGAGCATGGTCCTGGCAGACCAGCTCTTTGCCGGCACGATTTGGGTTCGAGAGCTATGGTGCATCACCATCTCCGGGTGCAGATGGAGACCGGAAGGGGAATCCTGCAAGTTTTAATGTGACTAGAAACCACCAAGTATAGTCACAGGAAACTTAATCGCATCATTTAAGATCTTGTTAAAATGCAGATTCTGCACCTACAGCTCTCTATAGAACTTCAGATTGTGCATTTCTAACAAGCTCCAAGTAAGTGATTTTCTATCAGACCACATTGTGAATAGTATGGGTTTATGTGAAAATAGCTTTCAGTGAGTTGATATGCCGTTAACCAAATTAGAATCACACATATGCGACACATTTCACCCTCTTAATTACACTGACCTTTGTTTTAGACATTCTGTATAAGTAAGATTTCCCTTAGGTATTAATATAACGAATCTTTAAGCAGATACAGATTTGAATAATGAGACAAAAGCAAAAAGATACTTTATTATTTTGTTACTAATCTAAACAGTTTGAAGAAAGCAGTGATACCATCTGCTGTACTAAGTCTGCCTGAGCTCTCAGCATAAAATATGTTCATACATTTTTTAGCAGTTAGAAACATGAATACTTAGCGTTATTGCATAATAATGGAGCTTTAGCAATTCATGACAACTTGAAGTACCTGCTTTTATTTCATTTGATTAAATATGTTCATGTGAGAGTTTTTGAAAAGTAGGATAGAGATATGTCATCCATTATAAGTTTTTTTTTTACCTAAGTTATATTGATAAAATTTACTATTTCTATCAGAAAGAAAATACGTATCAACGTCTACAGTAATAAAAATATTAAATTATGCTAATAGTATTACATTTCACTCAGAGAAAAGTGGTTTTCATTTATTTTAAGTATTCAGTTAAGTATGTCACTAATACAGTTGAATTCTAGGTTTTGCTGAGTGCAGTAGACATCAGCCTTGTCACTATCTCTGAAACACTGGAGGAGCTTCAAATAATCCAAGTACTTACATTGCTTTCCAAAATGACAAAGTCTGAATAACTGTAAAGTTTTTAAATCCCTGTAGACGTTCTAGTGTATAGAATAGAGTAACGGCATTCCAGTATTTTCTTTTAACTGTTTGCTAACTGTCTGAATTTAAATCATACATGATGATTTTTCTTATTTCCCAACTTTACTTAAATTTTTCTTTATTATTCCTGATATGGCCTTATACAGGAATCTAAGCAATGTATACGCTTCTAATTCTTCCTGTTCTTTCGATGACTTACATGTAGAGTCATCTACTAAATTGGCATTATTCCTGCATTTAAATTAGTCTAAGACATGCATTCCAAATACATTAAAACTTGGGTACTGATTATAAGTTCATTATTTATTTTATAACAAATTGAGATCCTTACAGACAACAGTTATTATTTGAACTTTATGTCTTTGAACTGGTTTCATATGCAATCATTGAACAGGAAATAAATGTGTAACTTATGACAATTTGAAGTAAACATATAATCAGTTCAATTCATTCTACTTGACACTATAGTTATGGTATATAGTTCTATTTAAAATGGCTGAGATTCCATGTAAGACACTATAGTATTTTCTTTTTAATGGTCATACTAATTTTCTGAATCCACATCATACAAAGATACCCAACAACTAAAGAAATTAATATAATGTAATATGCATTTTAACAAGATTTTAAATGCTGCAGATTAAGGTTCAGGTAACTGCAGGATCATTTTGTAATATTTTTAATTCCATTGATGCCATAGTATATCTTAAGGAACAGCCTTGAGTGTATTCAATTAATATATACTACAACTATACTCTTCTTATTAATGTTTTAAGGAATGTTAAGCCAAAGCCTAAGGGACATAGATAAACATAACCTTTTAAAATATAACCATTTTTTAACATTTATAAGAAATGTAATTATGAAAAAATATCTAGAAACCCTAAGCATATTCTCAAATGGATGCATATTACTATATGTATACAGAAGTACATTCATCATTTTTTTTCTTTAAATACAAACTATAGGTTTTGGTGAATTGCTACCTCTGGAAAATTATTAATTTGGTAAAATGTTCATTTGGAAAATTACCTTAAACATCCTTTGGGTGCTAATTTTAGTTTTAAGTCTTCTTCCATTAGATAATCTGTTGTGATTAGGACATGAACTGTTCCCTAAAGGGCTCAGATTTTAAAAGGCTGCTTCCTCTTCAGTGATACTATTGAAATTCATAGTCACAAGTTTGCTAACTTCACTAATCAATTAACTTATTGATGGGTTGGTAGCTACTAATAAGTGATATCGGAAGACTTTGGTAGTGAGGCGAACAGCTTTAAATAGAGTCCTGAGTCAAGTGAACAGGAATATCACGTCCTTATACTATCACTTCCCATTGCCCGGCCACCAGGAGTGGGCAGTTTTTTCCAACATGCCTTTCTGTCACAATATACTATCTCACCACATGAAAAGAAGCGACAGAAGCAACCAAAGTAGAATTGATACTTTTGGAATCATAAGCCAATTAAATGGTTCCTCTTTTTAATCTCAAGTATTTTGTCACAGAAATGGAAAACTAACACAACTGTATGTTTAAAATTTTTTAATTTCTTTTGTTTACGTACAAGTGTGTATTGATATGAGTGCATGTCATATTTATGCAGGTGCCTTTGGAGGGTACAAGAGGGTGTTGGATTCCCTAGAACTGGTATTATAGGTAGTGATGAGCTATGTGTCATGGGTATTATGAACAAAACTTGGGCTTTCTGGAAGAACAGGAAGCACTCTTAAAATTCTGACCTGTCTCTCCAGTTCCACAACTACAGTTTTTTCCCCATGGTGTTTTTAAAATCACATGAGTTGGCTGATAATATTCAGATGATATTAGCAGAGGTAGGAATAGATATAAGTTTTTATACTGAATCTATTTTTATGTGTCCTTAATTAAGTAACTGAGCTTTGTAAGACTACCTGTTTCTAATCTATAAGGCTATCTTGATAATAATATGTAAGTCTCTGGTATGCATTAATCATCCAATAATGAATTCTTGTTTTATCTCATTCTTGTCATTCCATGATCATGACTTTTTATTGGCTTTCAGATGAAGAAAATAAAATGAACCAAAATCATGCTGTTGGTCTTCATTTTATTTCTCAACATGGAGAATTACATTAATTCACTACTCCAGAAACAAGTACTGGCAAACATGATGGATATCCCGAGTCTTTCATCTTGTTTTTAATTTCCTTGGCTTGTCTTTATGAATTCTTGTTTCAGATGTGAATCTCCTTTTCTAGGAGACTGTCATTTATGCTAGGATAAACAGGAGGATAGTACTGTTTCACTCTTAATAGGCAATGACAGTCTCTTTCACAGCATTTTAGCAAGTAGGAGAATAAGGGCAAATAGACAAATGGTTTAAGGTGAAAGGGACAGCATAGGTTTGAAACAAATTCTTGTTTTATTTTACTATTTTGTAGTTTCGAGATTATTGTATAATCACATTTCTCCCTTGCCTCTCCTCCCTTCAAATCCTCCCATATACCTCTGCTTGCTTGCTTTCAAATTCATGGACTTTATTTTCATTAATTGTTGTTTACACAATTGTATACATTCACAAACATTCCTAAATATAACCTGCTCAGCCTGTATGTTACTTGTATATATGTTTTCAGGCCGACCATTTAGAATTGAATAAACAATTGCTATGTTCTCCCTTGAGGAAGACTTCCTCCCATTCTCAGCATTCCTTAGTTGCCTATAGTACATTGACTAGGACTGAGGCCTGATAGCCTTTTCTTTGTCCGTTTTGGTATGTTCATTGGTGTCCTTGTTCAGCTCACATTTGGGCAGTCATGTTGGGGAGAATCTACGGAAGCAGCTGCTGATATTACTAAGAGACACAGTTTTCCAGCAAACTCCCTGACCTTCTGGCTCTAACAATCTTTCTGCCCCATCATTTCCAGTGTTCACCGTGCTTCAGTTGCAGGGGTGTTTTGTAGATCCTTCTTCCATAGGGGACTGGCTCCACAGCTCTGCATTTTGGTTGGTTGTAACTTTCTGTAGAGGGTTATTTTGTTATAAAGAGAAGTTTTCTTGATGAGATGTGAAGACTACACCTATTCTTGCTTAAAAGAAAAAGGTTTAGATTGTTGTTAAAGACTATGCTGGTATAGCAAAGTAGTGGTCGTAACTTCTCTGATATATATGACTTCACTAGAACTGAGTAGTTTCATTAAGTTTCCAGGACCAAGCATTATTCCTCTTGTTTAGCAGGTCTTAAGTCCAATTAGAGAACTATTAGTTACTACCAAGGAATGTATCGCACTACTAATACCCTTAGAGTTATGCCATACTGGTCAGTGATATAGTTTATAGGCATCATACCTGGATAGGTTTTCTTCCTCCTTTGGAAGCTTGTATGGCAACTTCTGGTACCATGAAAGCTAATCTTCTGGAAGGAAGCATTCAGATGAGGTCTCAGCTCAGACATCTCTGGACAATGTTTCTGAGGTGCATTGTCTTCAGAAACAGGGACTGCCCAGCTGTACATGGGAGGTAACCAAGGGCAACAGCAATATGCTGTATGTTTTGGAAGACTCTACACACACACACACACACACACACACACACACACACACACACACACACACACACACACACAGCCCAGGGAGTGGCATTAGGAAGTCTTGATTTGTTGGAATAAGTGTAGTCTTTTGGAGGAAGTGTGTCACTGTGGGAGTGGGCTTTAAGAGCGTCCTCCCAGCTGCCTGAAAACAGTCTGCTCCTGGCTTCTTTTCAGTGAAGATATGGAACTCTCAGGTCCTGTAGCACCAGGCCTTCCTGGGCGCTGCCATGCTCTGGTCTTGATGATAATGGACTGAACCTCTGAACCTGTAAGCCAGCCTGAATTAAATGTTATCCTTATAAAAGCTGCCTTGGTTACGGTGTCTCTTCACAGCAGTAAAACCCTAACTAAGACTACATGTATAGTATGTGCCTTACTTTTTAGATGAATGGTTACTACTATGATTCCTTAATTCCTTTTAAGATATTCTTATTGTTATTTTGCCATCCTCCCTCCAGCTTCTGTATTATCCTCCTTTGTCCTTCCTAAAGATCCACCCTTTTGCATTTTCATGATCAGATCCTTGAACCCTATTATTCCCCAAGTTATTGCTCACCAAACCCATCTATTTCAGCAATGGAAACATGTTAACTTTCTTGGTTTCTGCAGTTATTCCAGGGTATAGGGAGTGCAAAGGAATCTTCCAAATGCTAATGCTTAACTCTAGTGAGAATCTTCAATAAGCAGATTTCAGCAGATAAGACAACATAAATTAGTCATAGCAATATATAATACAACCAACCACAGTATACGTTTTCTTATATGAAAAATGTCAACTAAGATTTCATATAATGAGTTAACAAAATTCACATCTACCGCCATATTGAAACATCAAAGTTGTTTGCTTTAGTGCAGTATAAAGTTATTTGTTTGTCAGTCATTTTTTAATCAAATTAAGATATGATTCTTTTATTTTTAGTTTCTTCAGGACTTTTTGTCACGAAGGACCATAGGATTTTTTTTAAGGACTCTTCTGCCTTTACTGATGTGTTTTTTGTCCTTGATTCTGTATGTATGTGCTCTGCATATGTCAAGCCATCCTTGGATTCCTAAAATTGTATTAAATTAAAGATTGTTTAATTGGATATTTTATTTATTTCCCAGTTTCCTCTCCAGAAAACCCCTATCCCATCTTCCTCCCCCTGCTTCTATGAGGGTGTTCCCACACACACCCACCCACTCCTGCCTCCCCACCCTGGCATTCCCCTACACTGAATCATTAAGCCTTCACAGAACCAAGAGCCTCTCCTCCCATTGATACCCTCCAAGGTCATCCTCTGCTACATATGCAGCTGGAGCCATGGGTTGCTCCATGTGTTCTCTTTGGTTGATTATTTAGTCCCTGGGAGTTCCGGGGTGGGGTCTGGTTGGTTGGTCTTGTTTTTCCTTCTTTGTTGGAAACCCCTTCAGCTCCTTCAGTCCTTTCTCTAACTCATCTATTGTGGTTCGATTGCTCAGTCCAATGGTTGGCTGTGACCATCAGCCTCTGTATTTGTCTGTCTCTGGCAGAGCTTCTCAGGAGATAGCTATATTAGGCTCTTGTCAGCAATACTTCTTGGTATCTGCAATAGTGTCTGGATTTGGTGTCTGTATATAGGCAGGAGCTCCAGGTGGGGCAGTCTCTGGATGGCTTTTCCTTCAGTTTCTTCTACACACTTTGTTTTTTATATTTCCTTTAGACCGCAGCAATTCTTGGTTAAAAATTTGGAGATGAGTGAGTGGCCCCATTCCCCAACCAGGTCTGTGCTTAACCTGTGGATATGGTCTCTACAGGTTCTCCCTCCCCTTTGTTGGGGGTTTCAGCTAATCTCATTCCAGTTGGTTCCTGGGAGCCTCTTGCTTTCCTGGCATCTGGGACTTGCTGGTGGCTACCCACACTTCCCCACCCCCCATTGCTATACACCTCTGTCAAATTCCTGACCCTCTATATATCATCTCTGTCTCTTCCCATACCTCATCCTTCACCCTTTTTCCCTCTCCCCTTCCTATCTTCCTCCTTAATCCCTCCCATCCTCTACATCCTGTGAGAATTTTTTCCCCATTCTAAGAGGATTGAAGCATCTACATCTTTGCCTTCCTTCTTCTTGAGCTTCATGTGGCCTGTGAATTGTACCTTGAGTAATTTGAGCTGTTAAGCTAATATCCACTTATCAGTGAGTGCATACCATGTGTGGTTTTTTGTGATTTGGTTACCTCACTCAAGATGATATTTTCCAGTTCCATCCCTTTGCCTATGAATTTCATAAAGACCTTGTTTTTGATAGCTGAGTAATATTCCATTGTGTAGATGTACTACATTTTCTGTATCCATTCCTCTGTTGAAGGGCATCTGGGTTCTTTCCAGCTTCTGGCTATTATAAATAATGCTGCTATGAACAAAATGGAGTATGTGTTCTTTGTTATATGTTGGGGCATCTTTTGGGTATATGCCCAGGAGTAGTATAGCTGGGTCCTCAGGTAGTGCAATGTCCAATTTTCTGAGGAACCTCCAGACTGATTTCCAGAGTGTTTGTACCAGTTTGTAGTCCTACCAACAATGGAGGAGTGTTTCTCTTTTTCCACATCCTGGCCAGCATCTATTGTCACCTGAGTTTTTGATCTTAGACATTTGCATTTCCCTGATGAGTAAGGATGTTGAACATTTCTGTAGGTATTTCTCAGCCATTCAATATTCCTCAGCTGAGAATTCTTTGTTTATCTCTGTGCCCCATTTTTAAAATAGGGTTATTTGATTCTCTGTAGTCTAACTTCTTAAGTTTTTTTGTATATAATGGATATTAGCCCTCTATCAGGTGTAGGATTGGTAACGATCTTTTCCCAACCTGTTTGCTGCTGTGTTGTCCTAATGACAGTGTCCTTTGCCTTAAAGAAGCTCTGCAATTTTATGAGGTCCCATTTGTCGATTCTTGATCTTAGAGAATAATCCATTGCTGTTCTTTTCAGGAAATTTTCCCCAGTGCACTGTATTGGAGGCTATTTCTAGACTCACTGAAGAGATAAGTCAAGGATGCCAACACTTGGGAACTTCTGGCTATTCTCTGGGAATAAGAGTGAGACAACATGAGTGGAAATGCAAGTAAAGGTCTAGGACAAAGATCAGTGTGGTCAGGGTACAAATGATCAACCCAATTTACCCTCCATTGCATAAAGCTTTGTTTTGCCTTCTCTCTCTTTTATCCTCTCCTAATTCATTTTATTTTGTTTTTGTTCTTATTTTTATTTAGCACACCATATCCCCTATATAATTTTTCTTTTTTTTAAATATTTCCAAATATTTTTAAAGATAAATTAGAGTGTCTTTTGTTTATTATGATTTCTGTCTCTTTTCTTTATGTTAATTGAGGCTTCAAAAGGACTATTCAATAAGAATTTAAACATAAAACTGGAAAAACTATCTATTCCAGCAGATACACAAATCACAGAGTAATAATATTATAAATATGAGAAAATATTATGACTCCTCAAAAGTCTATAGTTATTCAGTGGTGTATTATAAACTTTAAATGGTTGAAAGGTCAGAAAAAGAAGCTCCCTTTTAAAAACTGATTGATGACCTGAAAGACTCTCCTAGCTCTAAATCATCAAAGGTGGCCACAGCTCTAAAGAGCTCTGGGAACAAAAAATATATTACAATTTGAGTCACTCTCTATAAGCTTAATCAGATAAAAAGAAATATTTTACATCAAGTTATAAGAGTAAAAGTTTAATTCAAAATAATACATTATCTTTCCATTAACACATGCAACTAGAAACAACTTAATGGTTCCCATTCATCTCTGCCTCTGAATATCTACAGCCTTTTATAATCTCTCCTCAAGAATAGGTAGGGCTAAATGATTTGCTTCTTATAAATAGAATATAGGAAGAGAATGAGTTGTCACAACTAACATAATGACCATAAATTTTGTCTTTCCTTTCTTTTTCTCATTTTCTTGCTTGCTTGCTTGGAGGGAACATTGCTGCCACATTGTGAGTTGCTTTATAGAGGGGTTCACTTGGTATACTAGTTAGGGTTCTCTAAGGAAACAGAACTTATAGCATAAATTACTTATAGGGGATTTATTAGAATGGTTTCCCAGCTATGGTCTCTGGACAAAAAGATAAAGAATGTAATAGTTATTCAGTTTATGAGAGTCTCAGTTGGTCCTCAGTATATATTGGACTCCCGAAGAAGTACACTCTAATACCCACGAAGGAATGTATCAGCAGCAGGATAGATGAACATTGTCAGCCAGAGTTAGGGTATGAAGGAAAAGGCAAAAGCATCCTTCTTCCATGCCCTTTTATATAGGCTGCCACCAGAAGGTGTGACCCAGATTTAGGGTATATTTTCTGATCACAAATGATTGAATCAAGATAAAGCCTTCATAGGTGTGCCCAGATAGATGCTTTCATTTTAGTTAATTTTCAGACGTAGTCAAGTTGACAACCAAGAATAGTCATTGGCATGGAGCTGAGAGAGGAGGGGCTAAGGGAGGATGTGTGAATCTCACTCAGAAGGGGAAGAAAAATAGTCATCAGAGGTGAATGGAGAGAGGGAACTGAGTGGGAGAGGGGCTGAGGAGGAGTATGGGGATGAGGATCGGATATGGAGAGAGGGGGGCTGGAAAGGGCTGGGAGTGAGAATGGAAATCACTGGGTGGGTCTCTCTGGATACCTGGGATGGGGGAAACTATAGAACGCTATGGGGGTGATCCTAACAGTGGGGAATATAGTGACTGAAGTAGCCATTTCCTGTAGCTAGGCAGGGTTTACAGTGTAAAGAGGGGCATATCAAACTACCCACAAAACCTTGAACCCAAAATTTGTCCTGTCTACAAGGTGTGTAGGTATAAAGATAGAGCAGAAGCTGAGGGAACAGCCAACCAATGACTGGCCCACTATGAGACCAATCCCATAAAACAAAGCCAGCCCCTGACACTATTAATCATTCTCTCCTATGCTTGCAGATAGGAGCCAGGCATAACTGCCTCATGAGAAGCTTCATTCAGTAGCATGAGGAAAACTAGAGGGGTCAAGGACACCACAAGTAGACCTACAGTCAACTAATTTGGGCCCAGTGGGGCTCACAGAAACTGAACCACCAACCCAAGAGCAGCAGATATGTAACTTGGTCTTCATATAGGTCCTTTAACGTTTGGAGCAGGGGCTGTCTTTGACTCTGTTGACTGTCATTGGACCCTCTTCTCCTACCTGGATTTCCTGGTTGAGCCTCAGTAGGAGAGGAGTTACTTAAGTCTTAGTAGGACTAGATGTCCCTGGATCTGAGAAACTACCCCATCTCTGAGAACTGGAGTGGGTAATGGGGGAAGGATTTGCAAGAGCAAAACTGGGAGCAGAGGAGGGAGGGGAACTGTGATTAGAATTTAGTGTGAATAAAAAATAAATTATGGAAATAAAATAGCTATCAGACAAATATAAATAACTCAAATGTCCAAAGACATGTATAGACACAGCATATAGGCAAATAAAATAAAATCCAATAAAATAAGTTTTGCAAAACCAAAAAAAAAAAAAGGATTTTGTTCTTGAGCTCTTTGAGTGAACTTATAGGTCTGTGCTTCCTTAGTTGAGTCTAAAGTGACACAGTCTTTGCTACTGTCTTGATTACTGCTATATGAGAATCTATGAACCAAAAGACTACATTTCGGATTCTAAACTCATAGTAAGGGTGAGATAATACATGTTTCAAGGCATTAATTTGCAATGCACTAAACAATAACTAATGTGTAAGAATTTAATAACTCTTTTAGTTGTGAATTTGTTTCTTAAGAAAATGAAGGTGTGACCCTATTGTATATAGATAAGTGAATTCATTAAGCATGTAGCAAGCAAAAGTTGATACAAGGGTTTATGCCTAGTCTTTATTGTATCTTGTTTACCATGTTATGTTGCTATTCCTGGGAGGCCTGCTCTTTTCTGCAGGAAAACAGAGGAGCAGGGGATCTGGGGGAGAGGGGACATTGGGGCAGGGAACTGGGAGGAGCAGAGGGAGAAAAGACTGTTGTCAGGATGTATTGGATGATGACAGATGGGCTGTTTGCTGTCCGTTTTGTTTTGTTAACTTTTGTTTGCTCTCTCAATAAAACTACTCTAGGTTTCTTGTGTGTGCCTGTGCGGGGCGGGTACTAGACATAAATGTAGCTGATAACATCATGAGATTGGGTGCTTACAAAGTCCAGCAGAAAAGATTGAGGAAGCTAAGCTAAAATAGTCATGCTGGTGCTTCTTACTGAGAGTTTTCCAAGCTCAGCAGAGCAGAGCAATTTCTCCATGGCTGAGTTTCAGGCGTTTCCACTGCAGGCATTTTTATACCGTGGGAAAAATAACAACCTCTGTTAGACATTTCACCTTTTCTCTGTTCTCAAGGGCATAGTGTTTTACTTTGGCAGTTTACTTTTCTTCCTGTCTTTTCTTCCAGAGTTAGAGGGTCAGCTTACCCTAGGACAGAGAGTTTTGGAGGATACTTGAAATAAATATGTCCAAGTCTGAGACAAGAGAGCTGTCTTCACTCCCAGAGTCAGTCTTTCATTAAGCTTAAACACACGAACATTTAGCAGTTGAATATATATTACAGTCCCTTGCAAATATTTTCAGCTGGTGTTGCCATGAGAACTGACAGTTATTTATTCTCTTGATTTAAATTACTATCACTATTACCACAAGAAGCACAGAATTCATTTATAAATGTGTGAAGAACCAAAATTTGATACAGAAAATTCACAGAACATGAATTGAAAGCCATTTTAGCTGAAATACATGTATAAGCAGTGATCTCCTATGCCATTTAAATTTTCAATGACTTTTTGTATCATTATAAGTTTTGAGTATCAGTGATAAGATATTCACTTTTTCTCAAAGACATCTTAATGAAGCATTAAGTATTTTCACAATGGCAAGAAAAAGCCAAATATTTTTGAAAAAGAAAAGAAACAAAAGGAAATCTAAGAGACTAAAAGGCAACGTAATAATATTAAATAGAATATTTCCAAGTTTTATCAACTATCATTATGTTGTCTATGTCACATGGCAGGAAAGAATTACTGTGATATTTTGAAAATTCTCTTAATGTATGATTCATAAAACTTAGCTTGCTCCTTAATAATAATGAGGACAGACATTTTAAATTACTTTGGGATTTCTCTAATCTTGGGTTTAGCCATCCAAGAATCAGATGTGGATGTTGTCAACAACAGCCTCTAGCTACAGGGTTCAGACATGACTACTAGATTATTTATTCCTCTTCTTGCATATTCATTCCAAATTCAAACAGAAGAAACTACCTTTGAAAAATGATTTCAGTATTGAAGTTCTCAAACATAAACCATCTAACTCTGGTCTTCTAGATAATATCTTTACTGGATTTTAAATGGCATATACCTATTTTAGTGGCTTTCAAATGATAAGAAGTGAGTTTTGTTTGGTAATTATGATTAATTATTTCTAATTTTTAAAAAATTTATTTATTCACTTTACATCCCAATATCAGCCCCACCCCTCCTCCCACCCTTAGAGCCCCCTCCCCCTATTCTTCTCTTCCCCTCAGAGAAAGGGAAGCAACCCATGGGTATCCCCCAATCCACCCTGGCACCCCAACAGCACATCACTGCAGGACTAAGCACATCCTCTCCCTCTGAGGCCAGACAAGGCAGCCCAGTTGGGGGAACAAGATCCAGAGGCAGGCAACAGAGTTAGGGACAGACCCTGTTGCAGTTGTTGGGGGGCCCACATGAAGACTAAGCTGCATATACATGTGGGGGATGTCTAGGATCAGCCCATGCTTGCTCTTTGGTTGGTAGTTCAGTCTCTGGGAGCCCCCCAGAGTACAGGTTAGTTGACTCTGTTGTTCCTCCTGTCCTTTTTGAGTTCCTCAATCCTTACCCCAACTCTTCCCACAGGACTCCCCAAGCTCCATCTAATGTTTGACTGTGGGTTTCTATATCTGTTTCCGTCAGCTATAGAGAAGAGCCTCTTAGAGGACAATTATGCTAGACTGATGTCTGCAAGCAAAATAGAGCATCATAATAGTGTCGGGGATTGGTGCTTGCCCATGAAATGTGTCTTAATTTGGAGCAGTCATTAGTTAGCCATTCTCTCTGTCTCTGCTCTGTCTTTGTCCCTGCACATCTTGTACACAGGACATATTTTTGGTCAAAGGTTTTGTGGGTGGGTTGCTGTCCTTATCCCTCCACTTAGAGTCCTTCCTGGCTACAGGAAGTGGCCACTTCAGGATCCATATCCATTACTTCTAGGGGTCTCAGCTGGAGTCATCCCCATAGACACTGTGGAGCCGGCCCCCACTGTCCCAGGTATATGGCATATCTTAGAGATCCCCTCATTTCTGATTTTTAAGAGTGCAAAGGAATACATAAGAATGAAATGGAAGTCTTATTGAATGAGAAATAGTTATACCAATAAATATATATTTGGTAATATGAAGGACTAAGACCACTTCAGGAATAGTTGATGGGAATTTTGAAAAACAAATGTCCTTATCCAACCCTAAAATATCAACATACTATAGTGCTGTGGTTCTGTAAATCAAAGATTTCCAGTTCTATCCCCAAATTATTTTCTCAGCAAGTTGATTATTTCCCTGGCAGCACTCATTACATCGTAGCCTTTCAACTCTTAAGCCACATTTGGCAATGATGTGATGAGGATTAACTCTCATGGACCTTGAACCTGGTCCAGAGAATAATCCCATGCTGAGAAATGGAAGAAAGCAATGAACAATCTAATGAAATAAGAGTGAAATGTTCCAAATTTAATGTTTGTTTATAGAAATCTCTGAGTGTTTAAAAATTTATTTTTATCATGACCAAAAAATTATTTGTGACTAATTTAGTGTAAGAATCATTGACTTTTAATTAATCATGAGCTTTTAAATTTGTGTTTCTGCAGAAGAAAGAGCTGTTCACTTATTTAAAATATTTGACCTATAAATGTTAATTCTTCAGTGTTTCCAATATGCTTTCACATTAAGTAGTATATTTGCAACAGCATTCTTCACAGTTTTTAATAAGAAAAGCCACCCATGTGCACTTCAATTAAAGTTAATTTGATTAATAATATGGTTTATGGAACAAAACATGAAATGAAAACAGCACTAGATTTCTTTTTCAACATTACCAATACTTATTTCCACTGAAAGTGGAGCTTCCAAATGAATATTGCTGCTTCTTT
This sequence comes from Rattus rattus, assembly GCF_011064425.1. Taxonomy (NCBI): domain Eukaryota; kingdom Metazoa; phylum Chordata; class Mammalia; order Rodentia; family Muridae; genus Rattus; species Rattus rattus. The sequence continues at coordinate 36,403,381 of NC_046172.1, forward strand.
CATGAATCCATGGTGGTTACATTTGAGAATAAACACTGCTTGCTCTACATTCATTTTCTCTATTGACTCTAAACTTCTAGAGTAGAATTTGTGAAATCTTTGGATCATAGCAGCTTGAAAAGAAGATAATAATAAAGGTAATGTTTTTATATGGGATACGTTTGCTGTCTGAGATAAAAATACAAAACCAATAGAAAACCAGTTACAACAAGTATAATTACATTTAATCAAGCATTACTTTTAGATTTTCAAATGACCAATTAAATAAAACTTAAGACAAAATGTTAAGAAAAAATATTTTATTACATTTAATAAAATTTATTTTGGTCTATGTATGACATAATACTGCCACAAAAAATTCTTGGGACTATCTACAGCCTCATCTAATAAGAAAGACCAAAAGCAAAGAAGAGGTATGTCCCTTAATATCAGTTTTACAAATTGTATCTACATCCAACATTTCTTCCTAACCACATCTCCACTCTAGGCTCAGATCAGGACACACATCCTGCACATCAGCCTAGTATACTTTATCCATCTGACTTCATTCCACCTACAATATATCCAACCTTTAGACTTAACCTGCCCATAAATCCTTTCTTTTGCCCCAACTTGCTTTGTCTACAGCAGACAGACATCAAAAGAAGTATATACAGCCAGATAGCATCACAAAAACACATATGATATCAAGCTCATCTCTCCCCTTTTAAATCTGTCAGTCAATTAGAAATTTTTGCCAAGCTGAATGATCTAGATGAAACTGAGGATATAGAATTTATAAAAATAATCATAAATTTAGTCAAAGAATTTAAAGAATTGAAAGAAGACACAAAGAAACAGCTAAATGAAATTAAGGAGAAAGAACTTAAGAAGAATAAATACCTGAGTGATACCAAAGAAAACGCAATCATAAGGTTGATGGAGATGACAAAACAGCCCTGACTTGAGAACAGAAGTCAATAAAAGTGACAGAAACATCAAAGAGCACTAAAGCTGAAATGGAGATGGAATTGAAAAGCCCAATATCCCAACTAGAAGACTCAAGCAAAGCCTTACAAGTAGAATGAAGGAAGCAGAGGATAGAATATCAGGACTCAAAGACAAAGTATAGTATTTAGACCAATTAAGCCAAGAATCTGAACAAGCACACAAGAACTTTGAGATGCCATCAGGAAAAAGCTTTTTGAGTTATAGGCAAAATGTGGGAAGGAATCTTAAGTTAATATCATAGACCACTTCTTCTACAAGCCCATAGAAGAAAACTTCCCCAAACCAAGGAAAAGCACATCTATACAGATACAACAAGCACACAGAACATCAAATAGACAAGACCAGAAAAGAAAGTAACAATGGTATAGTAAGAGTACCAGTGGAAGGGGAAGCCCTGTCCTGCTAAGACTGAACCCCCAGTGAACGTGATTGTTGGGGGGAGGGCGGCAATGGGGAGAGGATGGGTGGGGAACACCCATAAAGAAGGGGAGGGGGAGGGATTAGGGGGATGTTTGCTCGGAAACCGGGAAAGGGAATAACACTCGAAATGTAAATAAGAAATACTCAAGTTAATTTAAAAAAAACACTAAGTACATAGAACAAAGTATTGAAAGCTACAAAAGAAAGAAACAATTGTAGCATCACTAAATAAATAAGGTGAAAAAAGACAAACATCATATACTGTCTCTCATATGTGGAGCTTTTAGCATTTCTATGCATGTAAATAAAGGTCTATAGGCAGGATATAGATTACTGTTGTAGCTAAGTTTACTATTGCTATAATAAAACACCATGACCAAGGGAAACTTGGGAAAGAAAAGGATTATTTAATTTCAGAGTTATAGTCCATCATCCAGAAAATAAGGGTAGGAACTCAAGGTAGGAACCTGCAAATAGGAACTGATGCAGGAACCATGGAGGTATGCTGCTTACTGTCTTGCTTCCCCTGGCTTGTTCAGTCTGCTTCCTTATTCAGCCTAGAACCTCCTGCCCAGTGGTGAGCATTAATGAAGAAAATGCCCTACAGATTTGTCCACAGACAATATAGATGAAGGCATTTTCTCAGTTGGGCTTCCTCTTCCCAAATAACTCTAGTTTAAAGAACAAAACAAAACAAACAAATATCTTACCAGAACAACTATTAAACTTGATAAGAGACTATGACAGAGACTATTGAGAAAATGGACAGAGGACAAAAGTTCACATATGAAATGAAAGTAGAAGGGAGAATACTGGTAGTAGGAATGTCATGGTTTGAATATGCTTGGCCCAGGGAGTGGCACTATTAGAAGGTGTGGCCCTGTTGGAGTAGGTGTGTCAGTATAGGTGTGGACCTTAAGACCCTAACCTTAGCTGCCTGGAAGTGAGTCTTCCACTAGAATACTTCAGATGAAGATGCAGAACTCTCAGCTCCTCCTGCATCATATCTGCCTGGATGCTGCCATGTTCCTGCCTTGAGGCTAATGGACTGAACCTTTGATCCTGAGCCCCAATTAAATGTTGTCATTGATAAGACTTGCCTTGGTCATGGTATCTGTTAACCGAAGTAAACCCTAAGATAAGGATGTAGTTTAAGACTAATATAAATATCTTATGACACTAGTTACTTTATTAATTTTATGATAAAATACCCTAACCAAGGAAGCTTATTGAATTGTTTATTTTGGCTTATGGTTCTAGAGATATAAGAATCCATCATGCCAAGGAAGGATGGCAGCAAGTGAGAGACATGGTGGTAGGACCAGGAAGTTGTGAGTGATCATATCTTTTACAACAAGCAAAAAGCAGAGAGATTGAACTAGAAGTAGGGTGGGGCTTTATACTTTCAAAGAAGAACCCCAGGAACACACTTTATCCATCAAGAACTACCCAAATAGTGCCACCAGTTGAAAACCGTGTTCAAATGCCTGAGGCTATTGGGAACAGTTATCAATTTACTACACTTATATTAAAACACAAGGTAAAATAGTTCATTTATACTATAAATTCTAAAGCATAAAAACATAAAGAGTTATGGCTAAGACACTTATTATTTTGTGAAAAGGATTTTTAAATGATAACATTTCCCTTACTTCTACTCAATACAATTCATCAAATATCATCTATAAGGTAATAGTTTGAAGACTATATGTCTTATCTTGGGTTTCATTAAATCACAGTCTGATGCAAAGTCTTACATGTACATAATTTACTTTGAAGGTATAATTTTTAGTTCTGGTCCTTGTCATTTTTGACTGCTGAGAAGAAATGTGTATTCTGCAGCTGTTGACTGGACTGTTCTTTAGATGCTTGATACACAGTATCATTTAAGTCTAGCATTTCTTTGTTAAATTTGGGTATATATCTATCAACAAATGAAAATATGGTATTGAACATATCCATAATTATTGTACCTGGACCCAAATTTTCTTTTATGTCCAGTAGATTTTATTTTATTAAGTTATCTGCACTGTCATTTAGTATAGATATTTACAGATATGATAAGTACTTGATATATTGTTCCTATATTGTTATAGGGTGATATTGTTATCATTATACTAATTTTGGCTTAAAGTCTGTTTTGTCAAATATGAGTAAAGTTACTGTAGCTTAATTCGATATTCCTTTTACCTATAGTGTAGATTCGTTTCTGCTTACTTTTTGTCTGTGTGTCTTTGTAGAGTAAGCTTCTTGCAGACAGTAAATTATTGGCTCTTGTTTTTCAACCCAATTAGTGAACCTATAAATTGACAAATAAACCCCATTTACATTCAGGATTATAATTAAGAAGTTTCTATTAGTTTCTGTATTTTCCTTCTATCTTTTGTTCTTCCTCTTTCTCTCTCTCTCTTTCTTTCTTTCTTTCCTTCCTTCACTCTTCTCTCCCTCCCTCCCTCCCTTCTTTCTTCCTTCCTTCCTTTCTTTCTTTCTTTTTCTTACTTGTTGTTGTTCTTGAGTTTCATGTTTTCTGTGCATCTAGGGTAATTCAAGCATTTATGCCAATATCCACTTATCAATGAGTGCATACCATCATGTGTGTTTTTCTGTGATTGGGTTACCTCACTCAGGATGATATTTTCCAGTTCCAACCATTTGCCTACGAATTTCATAAAGTCGTTGCTTTTGATAGCTGAGTAATATTCCATTGTGTAGATGTACCACATTTTCTGTATCCATTCCTCTGTTGAAGGGCATCTGGGTTCTTTCCAGCTTCTGGCTATTATAAATAAGGTTGCTATGAACATACTGGAGCATGTGTCCTTGTTATATGTTGGGGCATCTTTTGGGTATATGCCCAAGAGAGGTATAGCTGGGTCCTCAGGCAGTTCAATGTCCAATTTTCTGAGGAACCTCCAGACTGATTTCCAGAATGGTTGTACCAGTCTGCAACCCCACCAACAATGGAGGAGTGTTCCTCTTTCTCCGCATCCTCGCCAGCATTTGCTGTCACCTGAATTTTTGATCTTAGTCATTCTCACTGGTGTGAGGTGAAATCTCAGGGTTGTTTTCATTTGCATTTCCCTTATGACTAAAGATGTTGAACATTTCTTTAGGTGTTTCCCAGCCATTCGGCATTCCTCAGCTGTGAATTCTTTGTTTAGCTCTGAACCCCATTTTTAATATGGTTATTTACCTCCCTGCAGTCTAACTTCTTGAGTTCTTTGTATATTTTGGATATAAGCCCTCTATCTGTTGTAGGATTTGTAAAGATCTTTTCCCAATCTGTTGGTTGTCGTTTTGTCCTAACAACAGTGTCCTTTGCCTTACAGAAGCTTTGCAGTTTTATGAGATCCCATTTGTCAATTCTTGATATTAGAGCATGTCCATTGGTGTTTTGTTCAGAAATTTTCTCCAGTGCCCATGTGTTCCAGATGCTTCCCTAGTTTTTCTTCTATTAGTTTGAGTGTATCTGGTTTGATGTGGAGGTCCTTGATCCACTTGGACTTAAGGTTTGTACAGGGTGATAAGCATGGATCGATCTGCATTCTTCTACATGCTGACCTCCAGTTGAACCAGCACCATTTGCTGAAAATGCTATATTTTATCCATTGGATGGTTTTGGCTCATTTGTCAAAAATCAAGTGACCCAAGTGGGTTCACTACATTGCCTTCTTCTTCTTCTTCTTCTTCTTCTTCTTCTTCTTCTTCTTCTTCTTCTTCTTCTTCTTCTTCTTCTTCTTCTTCTTCTTCTTCTTCTTCTTCTTCTTTTTTTTTTGGTGCAGCTGAACTGCTTGCATGCACAATGAAGCCCTGAGTTTGGCTCTTACATTGCCTTCTTAATTCATTCAGTTGTTTGTATTTTCTTCAAAGTCAGTAGTCATTTAAAATTAGACTCCTAATTCTTGTTGAATATTTTATCTACTTTGATGTTTTTAGTTATTGCAGAATTGTGAACTTATGGGGTTTATGGTACTTTGCTATTTCATATTTCTTGCCATTCTATGGTACGATCTGTACATTTATGTTACAATTTTTACAAGTATAGCCATTTTTAAATGAAGATATTCTTAGTGAACAGTTTTTCTCTTGAAGATTCCATGCCAAAAACAACCAAAACAACTCAGAGATGAGAAAAAACAAGCTGTACTAAAAATAACACCACACAAAATCAGATATGTAAATATAGTAAAATATATTTCAAGGATTGACTATACATTTAATAATAATAGAGAAGAAAGGATCAAAAACAACTTGAGATAAACAAAGATGTTTATAAAAAGCAAAATAAGCACCAGCATCTGAGTAAGACAGATGCAGATACCCACAGATTACCATGGAACTGAGCCTGGTAAACCCAGTGAAAGAATTAGTGGGAGGAATGAAGAAGTTGAAGGGGTTTGCAACCCCATAGGAAGAACAAAAATATCAACCAACCAGATCACCCAGAACTCTGAGGGACTAAACCACCAACCAAAGAGCACATATGGATGGGTCCATGCCTCAAGCTACATATGTAGCAGAGGATTGACTTATCTGGCATCAGTGGGAGGGGAGGGCCTTGGTCCTGTGGAGGCTTGTTGCCCCAGCATAGGGGAATGCTGGAGGGATGAGATAAGAGTGGGTAGGCAGGAACATCCTCTTAGAGGCAAAGGGGAAGGGGGTTGGGGGTTTGCAGTAAGGAGATCATGAAGGGGTGACAACATTGAAATGCAAAAATAAAATAAAATAACCAGTTAATACACACACACACACACACACAGAGAGAGAGAGAGAGAGAGAGAGAGAGAGAGAGAGCAAAATAAGAAATACTGGACTAATGAAAGAGCGCTGGTGAAATGGATAAATCTAGAACCAGCAAGGCCAACACAAGTATCCCATAAAATTAGTGTGATGATAGTCAAAAATTTTCCTTGATAGTGTTTGGATACTTCTCACTGCTTATCTAGGTTTATGATCTAGGAGTTTATCAAGAATAATGTCCAAACATTTCACTATTCTATTAAAATCTACCAAACCAATGGACCAGTATAGAGGCTAGCCTTTACCCCAGCTTGCTGGCATTAGCAAAAACATGGTGACTGCCAGGCAATATTCATGTCAATGTGCATATAAGCAGACCCAGGGACTGTAGGTATTACCTGTTAGTATGTCAGGTAAGTGTTTCTCACATTCAAAACACTCCTTCCATGTGAGAATGGGCATTAGATAATTCATAGAAGCATCCTTTAATAGCCAGTTAAAAATCTGCTCTAGAGGTAGAAGGTGGGAAGCTTTGGACATAGTTGGTGGCAGAATAGCAAGCCTGGCCAGACTAGTCCCCTTCACGCATCTATCCACAATTGGTTTAGTCTCTCTTCGCAGAAGTCTCCTCTTCTCAGAGGGTAGAGCACAGCTTGTTAATGGAAGTATATTTTCTTTTGTAATACATACCTTATCATCCTCTGTAACACAGACTACACCACGAGATTAGTGTCCGTAAACCTGTATGAAAATCATAGTCAGTTGCCTTGGTTCACATTGGTTCTTGGGGTAGCAGTCAAATGAGAGGAAAGGCTATTGATACTTGGAGATATGAAAATTCTGGGGTTTCTGATTCACTTGGCAGTGAAGTTGGGAGGTAGGAGACCTCAAAAGATGGCTTTACCTTTTAATACTGATGGCTAAGCTGGGAAGTAATGGAAACCTCTTTTGTACCATCATCTTGCTGCAAGGTAACAAATGCTGGTTTTACTTTAGCTTTGCTAGGTACTAAATTCTGCCTTGTGAAGTTGAAGTAACTTCTCTCATAGTCAACCCCCCCAAGTGTATCCCTTCTGTAACGTTATGCATTTAATATAATTAGGATTTTTCTTGTATAGTATTCAACTCTAATAATTTTGTGTTTCACCTAATTGTTGACTACTGTTGTACTCTGATGGCTTTCTAAGATCCCACTAACTCTTTCTGTAGCCACAAACTTACTGGTTTGTTTCAGTCTTGTGGAGGTATAGCAAATTGTTGAGCATTGCTAATCTGCCATTTTCCTTACTACATATTACACTTAGGACCATGACTTCGTAAAAATAGTTTATATATTCAATAAATAAAACTTTTAGACAACCACTTCTATATTTATAATTAATGGGAAAGATAAGAAGCTTTAATTAATTTTAAAATCTCTATAATATACTTATGATACATTGTGATATTATTTTATGGTTATAATTTACCATATTTACGTTTGTGGACATATATTTATTTTTACTAAGCCTAAAAACTTGTGATTCATGTTTTTCAGATTTTAGTATTCTAAATGATATGATATCAATTGCTCCTATAGTTCAAAAATTGAATGAAAATATGTAAAATAATGTCTGCAAAACTTCCCAAGCATATTTTCTATCCATTTTTTCTTTTATTGAAATGGGATTTCATGTATCCAAGGATGGTTTCAAATTCTTTGACTTCTGATTCTTCTGTCTTTGCCTTAAAGTATTAGCATTACAAGCATGTGCCATCATGCCCAGTTTACATAGTCATGGATATTAAACTCCGGACTCAGCAAAGTTAGGCAAGCATCTATTAACTGAGCTAATAACTACCTATATTATTATATGCTGTATAACAATGCTTCAATAGAAATGGGCCACAAATATGATGTTGCTCATAATAGTATGAACAGCCTAGATGAATATTGAAGTATAATAATTGTATTACCTTGATTTGTGTAAGTTCCTCTCTGATATTCATAAAATAATGAAATCTCCTAACAATGTATTTCATAGAAATATACATATATTGTGTCTAAAAATATGTGTATGTACATATATAAATATAACTCTGTATATTTATTGTATATATTTATGCATTAACTAACCTAATTATCTAAATCACTGGAAAAATATTTTCTTTTTTATTATTTTATTTAGTTTCATCCCAAATGTTGACCCCTCTGGGTCCCTCCTCCCATAGTTCTTCCCTCATCCCCCTCCCCTTGGCCTCTGAGAGTGTGCCCCTCCCTGTTATCCCCCCACCCTGGGGTCTCAAGTATCTACAAGATTAGGTGCATCCTCTCCCACTGAGGCCAGACAAGGAAGCCATCTGCTACTTATGTGTTGGGGCCTTAGACCAGCTGGTATATACTCTCTGATTGGTGGCTCAGTCTCTGGGAAATTCCAGTAGTCCAGGTTAGTTGAGACTTGGTCTTCCTATGGGGTTGCCATCCCCTTCAGGTCCTTCAACCCTTCCCCCAACTCTTCCATAGGGATTCCTGATCTTCAGCTAATGCTTGGCTGTGAGTATCAGCATCTGTCTCAGTCAGCTACTGGGTAGAACCTCTCAGAGGACCTCTATGCTAGGCTTGTGTTTGCAAGCACAACATATCATCATGGTAGTGTCAGGGTTTGATGCCTACACATAGGATAGATCCCAAGTTGGGCAGGCCATTGGTCAGCCATTCCTTTAGTCTCTGCTCCATTTTTGTGCCTGTATTTCTTTTAGACAGGAGCAATTTTGGGTGGAAAGTTTTATAGGTAGGGTTGGCTTCCTTATCCTTCTGCGGGGGTCCTTTCTAACTACTGGAGATAGTGTCTTCGGGTCCATCTCCTCACTGTTGGGCAATTCAGCTAAGATTACCCACACTGAGTCCTGGGAGCTTTCCTATCACAGGTCTCTGTGACTTTCTAGAGGTTTCCTCCAACCCCTACCCCTAGCAGCTGCATATTTCCATTCATTCTCCTGGCCCTCTTTCCTTCTTTTCTTGTCTCCCTCCATACCTGATCCTACCTTCCTTATTCCCCTCCCACTCCTCTATTCTACACAGATCCCTCCCTCCCTCTGTCCCCCATGACTATTTTGTTCCTCCTTCTAAGTGGGATTAGAGTATCCACACTTGGGCCTTCCTTCTTGTTTAACTTCTTAGGGTCAATGGGGTATATCATGGAAATTCTGTACTTTTTAGCTAATATCCACTTATCAGTGAGTACATACTAGGCATGTCCTTTTGGTTCTGGGTTATCTCAGGATGATATTTCTATTTCTATCCATTTGCTATTGTCCTTGTTTTTAATAGCTCTGGTCCATTGTGTAAATGAACCATATTTTCTGTATCCATTCTTCGGTTGAGGGACATCTGGGTTGTTTCCAGTTTCTGGCTATTTCTACATCACCCTGAAAATTTGTAGACATTGTTGGTGTGTCACAAAAAAGACTTCAGTAGGATTCCTACAACCACCTTATTCTCTCAAGTTGATTCAGGATCTAGGGTTTGTTAACAGCACAAGAAATTATCTAATGTGAATATAAAATATACATTAGGACAGATAACTTCACTTTAAATAGTTGGTATAAATTTTTCCTTAATCCATTTATCTGTTCACTGTGATATGTTTCATATTTCTTCCCTTTTAAGCTCCTTTCCAATGTTTATCCCTTATATTTCATGAGTAACACAAAGGATTTTGTATTTTGTATACTTATCAAACTGTTTCATAGTTGAACTGATGCAGAACTCAAAATTTTAGAATAATTATTTTCATATATCTGTAGTTGAGTTTGGCAGAAATTTCAAGAATTTTGAAAACTCACAAGGGTAAAGTGAAAGATTGTTTTCTCATCAAGAATGTGTGATCTTATATGAATTATTTCTAAGAATTATTTGGCAGATAAACATTTCTATGGATAAATTTGGAGTCATGAATGGAAAAAAAGCTTTGTCTTTTTCTTCTATTTACCCCTTATTATTTTGTATTTATTCACTTTACATCCTGCTCACTGGCCCCCTCCCAGTCATCCCTTTCTACAATTCTTTCCTGCTCCCCCTCTTCTTCTACTCTGAGAGGGTAGAGACCTCTCCTTGGTGTCTCCCCCTACCTACCCTGGCACATCAAGTCTCTGCAACTCTAGGCACTTCCTCTCCCACTGAGGCCAGACAAAGAAGTCCAGCTAGAAGAATATAGCCCACAGATAGGCAACAGTTTTTGGGATAGCCCCTGTTCCAGTTCTTCAGGACCCGCATGAGGATCAAGCTGCACATATGCTACATATGGGCAGGAAGCCTAGGATTAGCCCAGAATGTTCTTTGGTTGATGGCTCAGTCTCTGAGAACCCTTAAGTGTCCAAATCAGTTGACGCTGTTGATGTTCCTGTGGAGTTCCTATTCCTTTCAGGGCCTCCCATCCTTTCCCCAACTCTTCCATCTGGAAAGAGCTTAGTCTTAAGAAAACCCTTCATCTTTAAACCTTTAAAAATACAAGTATTAGATTTTAAGAATTCACTTCCTATCTTTACATAGATCCATACTTTTGATATCTAGAGCTTGGGAAAATACAAAGCCCACTGAAAGTTTTATCATGTAACATTCTCAAAGAAGATGCACATATTTATTGAAATAGTCCCTAAGTTTGTTTTAAATTTCTTTTATTTCATTAAATGCTAAATTATTGACTATGCAAATTAAGTACACAGGAAGGCACCAAAACAACAGTAACATCTTGAATTTATTACGAAGGATAAAACTTGGTACCTGTTTATACCAAAGCATTAAACTAGAATTAGCAGGCAATGTGTCAATTTAAACAGAATCACTTCTTTCAACGTTAGCATTGCTTCTGTTTACTTACTTCAGTGAATGAAGTAGCATACTTTTCATTCTTTTGTGTCTGTGATGATCGACTTTTTAAAAAGATTCCTAATTCCTATTGCTATGCCCACAGATCTGTACTTATCACTATTGTTGTTGGTTTGTAAACAGTCAATATGGGAGTACATAGGCCAGACAGGCCTCAAAATTGAAGCTATTCTGTTGCTTCAGCCTCTTACCTATTAAGATAACAAGCATGTGCAAGCATCATGCTTGGCTTAAGAAAAGTAACACTGATATAAAGTCATTATCTAACATACAGTACATTTTAAATGTAACCGATGGTTCCAAGAATAATCATGAATTGTGCAACCTCAGCCTGTGGGTGGGGCTCTGAGCCAAGCCGGAAGTACTTTGGGATGGCCGCTCTTGATGATCACCTTGCTGGGATTTACCGTCGCCAAGGATCTGCAGCTCTCCGTATGTATGAGGAAACATTACGGATGTACATATGGTTGATGTCTGGCTAAGGAGGGAAAACTCACGGTGAGTCTTGGGAGGGTGTGGGGGAATGGCACTGTCCTGTGGACTGACTGGGGTGGGGCGCTGAATAAAAGAGGAAAACAACAACAAAAAAAGAATAGTCATGATTGTGAAGGATTTTTTTAAAAGCTGATCCAATACTATGCTATTTTATTACATCTTTAAAGTATATTTTAATATCGAATAAACCTTAATCATTTGTTTTCTATAATACGTATGTATTTGACACTTTTGATATGGGATTTTAAAACTGTAAAACAACTATGGCGTGGAATGTCTATGAATTGTCTCAATTTAGCCAACTCCCTAAGCACTGAGGGTATGTAGATGTCATCCAGGCAACTGACGATGTCTCCACCTAGGACGTATCTCTGACTTAAGTTAACTGTATGTACAATTATGGGGAAGTAAAAAGGCAATATGAAGAAGGAAATAGGACTATTAAGTATAGGTTCAAATAAAGTCAAGATTCAAACATAAAACTTTTCAGTACCAGATTTTCAGTTACTTCATTCTAACTTACTGTTTTTAGAACATCACTTGACAAGTGTTCCAAGTAAAACATCTTAATAACCAAGCATCTGTATTGGATGAGAAGTGGTGAGCAAGCTGCGATCATTGCTGTAATACACTAGTTTGTTTTCTGCTTGCCCCCTAGGCCCTTTCTTGACCTCTTAAATCCATACTCACCAGTCAAAAGAATCTACTTTAAAGCCCAATTTTGACCACATTCAGTTCTTGCTTGAAAAAAAATCCAATGAAATATGATCTGAACTCTATTATATTTCAAAAATAAAACTTTTCCATGACCTATTGGATTCCAGCTACTGTTCCAGTTTTCTTGCATTCTTTCTGAGTTACAGAAAGAAGAATATGCATTTGTCCAAAAGTATAGGGCACTATGCTAGAAGGGTCTTACCAGTAGTTTGCTAAAGATTCAGCTATACATAATAGTAAAAAAAAAGGTAGATTGTGATTTTATTTTCTCAAATGTATCTCATACATTATTATTAAATATTAGAAAAACTATCTTCCTATCAATAGGTAATATTAAGTCCTAGATAGCCACTGCCTTTCTGACACTACTGTAGCCACTTTATTTGTCTGTAGTCAGCCATTGTTACAGAGGACATTTCTCACGCCCAAGTTCACCATTAACTGCATATCCTGTTAAGTTCTATGCTTTGGCGTTCTTGAAAATTCCCCAGACTCTCACCTTCCTTTTAGTGCCAATGGCAATAAAGGCCAATTAGAACTGCTTTATAGTTAGCAAAATAAGTTTGGACCCAAAACCAACCACCCAGTCACCCAACCATGCAACCGTCCAAATGCCTGGCAACACTTCCTGCACCTGTGTATAAACTTTTATAGTTGCTACGAGCTTCCGTGAGGTTTTCCTTTATAAGCTGTCCCTGGGAAACAGTAAGGGTCACAGTCTCAGTTTCCAAGTTTGACCTATACCCCTGACTGATCAGTCCTCAGGGTATGTGTCCAATAAAGTATCCCTATTTGACTGAGATCTGTAATTGAGTAGTTTGGGGTAATTACTGGACTAAATAGGTAGAGTATGTGTGTGTGTGTGTGTGTATGTGTGTGTGTGTGTGTGTGTGTGTGAGAGTGAGAGAGAGAGATAATTGCATCAATGTTAACTGTGGGTAAAATATAATAATTTCATCTTTTAAATTTCTATTCTGAGAATATGGCAAATGTCAAATCTAATCATAGTGGTAAATCATAATTTTCAGTGTGAAATCTATGTACCACGGGAGACATTCAAAGGCATCTATTAGGTTATAGGACATTAAAGATATTAGAAGTTGGCTTTTTATCCTTACCCATAATTTATATGGTCTAAACCATAAAAGACATTAAAGACAATATCAATTAACCAAACATGGTTAGTCTACTGATAGTATAAATTGAGATAGTGATATTTCAAAATATGTGTCAGATTTTAAAGACAAAAAAGTATATAATGTCACATATTCTCCATTAATGTTCTTAAAATATTCATTTAATTACAACACAATTATTGTAGAGGAATTTTAATCAAGCAACATGGCTGCTCTGGCATGGGATCACATCCAAAAATCTTCTAGGTCTGTGTGAGCCAGCTAGAATGATTTACCTTTACTCCCTCTGGTTAAAATACAGACACGAACTTAGTTTAGGCCTTTAATCCCTCTGGATAGAATACAGGCTCTCCCATAGTACATGCCACTAATACCAAACAATGAAGGCAAAGTTAGTTTGTAGAACGAAGTACTTGTGTTTGAAAGTGATGTCTAATTGAGGGACTGACAAAGTGACCAATCAGAGAAAGATTTGAAAGAATGAGTCAGAGATAGGACAGGTCCAACTCTCACAAGAAGAGCCAGAAAGAGAGGCTACTTAGGAGCAGCACAAAGTAAGTTAGGAAGAGTGGGGAATTCAGTTGAGTTTAGTTCAGTTGAGTAGAGTTGAGTTTGTTCATTCAGTTCCTGAGTTCTGTTTAGTTAGTGCAGTGGATTTGAGTTCATTCATGAGTTCATGCAGTTTCATATGCATGTCAGCATAGGCAATTTTAGTGGGACAGTTTTACAGCAACAGGTTACAAGAGAAGACAGAATGATCCAGGGAATGCAAGGGAGCCAGAAGAGTAGATCATATTGCCAAAGTTAGTATGAGTGCAAGCAGAGATACTCTGGGAAGTCAAGAGAAGCCAGATTGAATCAGTCAGCTTAAAGAGGAGTTTGAGCCAGAACAGCTTAGCCAAACCAGCCAACCAGAGTTCAGAATGCACTAGAAAAGGTAAGCTTTTTGTCAGCAGTAAGCCTCTGAGATAACAGTTACATCTGGTGAATAAATGCTACATTTACAAATTATTAAAATTCATTTCAATTTTGTATTTTTAGTTTAAGTTATTTACTAAATAAAAATTTTTAATTACACACATCTCTTGCTTTTACTCAGACTATATTTCTAAAGTAATAGTTTTATAGTAAATACAGTATAAAATGGAACTTCTTAATGAATAGAAAAGCTGTATAGTGGGAATGAATGTTTATACTCTTACTATAGTGACAGAGGGGAGAAATTACAAATGATTTTCTAGAAAACTGCTCTTGAAATGTATCTGAAAAATTCATTTGAAAGCAAGTCTTCACTGTTTCTATTCTGCTCACTGTACCTAATTGACAAGAACATTAACATGGTTCTTTCCCACTATCCAGATATCTCATTCAAATATTACTCTCCCAGTTGTTCCTGGGTCTACGCTGTCTATACATTTTTCAGGGTTATGAGCAAAGTGAATAGTTTCCATCAGTCTGTTTAAAATTATTAGGCATTTCAAGAAAGTGAAAATAGAATATTGAGACACATATAGGTTCTTCTGAATCTTTAACCTCATGAAACTACGTATGTCGTATGTCCACGAAGCTGATCTTGCTTCAGATCATGCACATTCTTGGAGTGTCCAGGTGTTCTTGATTCTTTTAGACTCCCTGATAATTACTGTGAGGTGCTGAGAAATCCCTACCCTGATTTAGAAAGATGATTATAGGTCTTTATAATTATAGGGCCTTAAGTAAAAGCTCTGCCCTTTCATTATGCTGCTAAAACTATGTTTCCTCGAGTCATCTCTTGAATTTCATGGTCTGGCTAGAGGATTACTAGACACAAAAAAGAGGATGATTTTTGTGTTCACAAAAGAGATATATCATCTTATTCCCTAGGAATTCCTCTCAACTTGTTTGATTAAATTTAAATTAGAATGTTTTTTTTATCTTGATGAGACAATATTTTGATAATTATTTCTTCATTATCCACAATTCCTAAGTATCCCAATTAATGCTAAAATTAATCTAGAGGGCTATCATTGTCACCACTTCATTAACATATAAGATATATGAACAAATTTAAGTATCTTATTATGCTATGAGATTTTCATTCAATTTAAAATATCATTAGTTTGATTGAATGTTGCTTAGTAATCATGATAAAATGCACTTGTGTTTCTCTTGAATTTGAGGAAAAAGTGACCTCTTATTATAAGAACATAAAAAATTTGTCCTAATTAACTTTGTGCAAAAAATCTAAGTATTGATTCACTACAATAATGAGCTTTGCATATTTTGTTCACAAACTGACATAAAGAAGAGTGTGTCTTTTAAATGTAGAAGAAGTTGAAAACCTTTCTTCATTGTGAAACAAAATAGCAAATATAAGAAAAATAGGCATGGATAACAGAAATATGTTAACAGATAACTGGAATTATCCAAATATACAAGAAGCTATCTTTTGATTGAACTAAGAGTTACCACAAATGTCACGTCCTAATTTCACTTCAATGACTAAATGTTTGATCAAGTAAGTTGTGCCCATATCATTCTTGCATTCATTTTATACTGTTTTCATTTAGCTTCTATGAAAAGATCCTGTTGTTTCAAAATTCTGGCTTCAAATAGTTGGTTATCACAGGTGAGTGCCAGTAGACCCAGGCTTTCATTCTGTGGATAATTTTGTAAAAAAAAAAAAAGTTTCAAAATACTAAATTTTCTCAGTTTAACATCAATTCAATACTTGACAAATAACATAAGACTAGACAGTCTTCATGAACCTATCTTGTATTCCTATAATAAAATACTTAAATATTGTGAGCACTATGAAGAAAATATAAAGGTATTAGAAATTCGATGCTAAGTTTGTCAGAAAAATAGAAACTCTGAAAAAAAGAAGGGAGGGAGAGAAGGAAGTAAGAAAGGAAAGAGAAAGGAAGGAAGAAGGAAGGAAAGAAGGAAAGAAGAAAATAAGAAAGAAATTTTGTGATGAAAATAATCAAAGAAAGAATAAAAGAAAATAAATTGAAGAATACATGTTTCTAAACTAAGACATAAGTACATAGCATAACAAATAAGATTCATATCAAAGAAAGATATCATACAACTTTAGAAGACTAAAGATAAAGGGATGCTTTTCCAGCTCCCCAAGAGAAAATATATTAAACTGGGAAATACCTTTAAATGATAATGTCATTCTTCTTCTTAAAATAAAACAGGAGGGGCTAGAGAAGATTCAGCATTAAGAGAGCTTCCCATTATTATAGAGAACTGGAGTTTGGTTTTTCTGCACTAATATTAAGTGGCTCACAACCCAGTTATAGCTCCAGCTCAAGAGATTTGACCCTTTCCTCTGACTTCTGCATGTACCAGGGACAAGTAATTTTTCCTTTACAATTGGTTATCAACTGGAGATAAGTTCTGGGTTAAGAACAGGGATGTTCTGTCTACTTTCTCAGCACTAGGAGTCCATCTGATGTAGACCTGTGCAGATCCTGTGCATGCTGCCATTGTCTTTATGTATGCCAGTCTTATATCCAAATGGCCTTGGGACTTGTTTCCTCGGCCTTTTCCATCTCCACTCCGTCTTAAAATCTTCCTTTTCTTCCACAGAATTAGCTGTGAGGAGGGATTTGATGAAGACATCCCATTAAGGACTGAGTGTTTGAAGGTCTCTCATTCTCTGCATACTGTCCAGGTGTGTGTCTCAGTATTTGTCACCATCTACTGCAGGAGGTGGTAACTCTGATGATGGATGAACAATACTGATATATGAGTAGACTAGAATGTTGTTAGGGAGTCATTTTATTGCTAGGGATTCCTTTAGCAGAACACTTTGGTTTTCCCTACCGTTGTCTATTTTGTCTCCAATTCTTGTGCTAGCTGGGCAGCGATCTCATGGAGGATTTTCCAAAGATATTGGTTGGTTATATCATTATTGCCACTATTGCAGGCAGGTTAACATTGTAGATCTAAGGGTTTATAGATGTGTTGTTGTTTACCTTTCTCCTCTGATAGTATTTAGAGTACCTTCCCATACCATTCAGTGTGTGTGTGTGTGTGTGTGTGTGTGTGTGTGTGTGTGTGTGTGTGTGTGTTAAGCACACTGTATCACCATGTTTCCCCAGATGGTTCCAGGCTTGCTTCAAACTCACAAAGGTATGCCATCCTTGCCTTCTGAGTAGTAGGGTTAAAGGCCTATGTCACCAACCCAGCCAACAAAAGACATTTTTAAAACAAGAAAATGACAGAAAGAGCTGGGTATGGTTTCTATTATTGTAACTTTAGCATTTGGAAGGCCAAGAAAGGACAATCAGGACAAATTTAAGTACAGGCTAGTCTTCAGAATGAGACCCGGTTAAAAAAGAAATGAGTCAGGGTAGTGTTGTATGCTGTGAAGAATTTCTGAAAGAAAACCATGTCTTCAGAGCCTCCTTGATTAAAACTTCAATGACGGTGGAGTGTTTTGAATATTACAGTTCCCAAGGCTGACTTTTCTTAAGCTGCCTAGAAAGCCACTCCTTGCCCACCTCTTTTTTTTTCTTTGTTTTTTATCCAAAAGCTACAGTAAAACACCAAAAACAGCACAATAAACTAAAATGATGATATAGTACATACACGCAAAGAAAGGCTCAACACAAGAAAAAGAGTAAGGAATATCCTCAATAATGGTAAAGAACAATTGCTAGGTTGTTACCATTTAAATAATTTATATTAATAATGATGATGTCATCATCATCATCATCATTTACTTGATAGAAGCACTCAGCCAACCAAGTGGCTTGTACTTTGTTGCTATCAGTATGTTCTTAGGTTTTAACTGAACAATGATCCTGTTTTTTTGTTTTTCTGGTATATATGTGGAAGAAAGGCAACACATAGAAAATGTGTAGTAGTATTTCTTTCAATCAAGATCTACAAAGCATTAAATTTCAGCTAAAATAAATGAATTTTAAAGATATATGCACATATATATACATCATATATATACACACATATAGACATCATATATACATATATATATCATATATGTATACATCATATAGATAGATAGATAGATAGATATAGATATAGATATAGATATAGATATAGATATAGATATAGATATAGATATAGATAGATATAACAAATGGTGAAGTTACAAAGAGAAATGATGAACAATCCTTCTCCGGCCATACTTTTACAGTCCAGTGGGAAAAGTGTTTAGACATTTATATAAGCTTTGTAAGTATAGTAAAGCTTAGTATGACACACATAGAGGACTTACTGCCATTTACAACTCTCTCTGACCAAAATATCTACTTACATAATTAAATATGGCTATAAATTTTTCTCTACTTTTTATCTGCCTAGTTCAGCCATCAGTTAGTCTATAATGTAAACATAATAATACTATTTCAAAAATATTTTTCCGGGTTGGGGATTTAGCTCAGTGGTAGAGCGCTTGCCTAGCAAACGCAAGGCCCTGGGTTCGGTCCCCAGCTCCGAAAAAAAGAAAAGGAAAAAAAAAATATTTTTCACTCATTCCTTGGGAAATGTGTCATTCACTACATATGAATATAGCAAGATGCACTGATTCTATTATATGCACTCAAATCAGTCAATCAAGTCTAAAGTTAAACTGTACCAATCAAAGAAAGCCATCTGTCTTAGTCAGGGTTCCTATTCCTGGACAAACATCGTGACCAAGAAGCAAGTTGGGGAGAAAAGGGCTTATTCAGCTTGCCTCCATGCTGTTCATCACCAAAGGAAGTCAGGACTAGAACTCAAGCAGGTCAGAAAGCAGGAACTGATGCAGAGGGCTTAGAGGGCTTACTGACTTGCTTCCCCTGGTTTGATCAGTTTGCTTTCTTATAGAACCCAAGACTACCAGCCCAGGGATGGCACCACCCACAATGGACTGGGTCCTTTCCACTTGGTCAGTAATCAAGAAAATGCCTTTCAGCTGGGTCTCATGAAGGCATTTCCACAACCAAGACTCCCTTTTCTGTGATAACTCCAGCTTGTGTCAAATTGACACACAAAAGTAGCTAGTACACCATCAAACAAAGCCTTTTCCAAAGGTATAATTGTCAGAACCTAGGTTTGCCTACATCAGTTGCCTCATACCTCACAACTCAAATATTTCACCATTTTAATTTGTGACTTACAGTCTGTTCTATATTTTATCCACTCAAATAAAATGTGATTAAATACAATACTTAAGTTAACTTGCATTAGATTGAATTATTTCTTAAGCCAGATTCTTCTAGGTGTTCTATATAAGCAGAAATCCAACAAATATACCAAGTTTATAATGGATAGTATATAATTTCATATACTATAAACCATAAAGCAAAGTCTTTTTCAGACATATTTTTGGTACAGTTTCTTGTAAACTGAACTATTATATTAACAGTGTATCTCTGAAGACATTAGGTTAAATATCTTGGAGGTGGGCAGAGTCAGTGCTAGAAACTGAAATCAAAGTTTTGTGCATAGCTTATTAACTGTCTGTCACTAAATAGCCCAAATGCACAAGTTGTACAGTATATATGCATTTACTTTATAACACCAGCATTTTCACCAAAGTGCAAGAAATTATGATAAATAATTAATTAAAACTATTTGAAATAACCATGATTACCATTTTTAAAGTTAAGTTCTGTTAATAATTTCTTCTCAAATATATACACAATTAGCTGTTATTCTCACATAAATCACCTCTTTTCACTTTCATCTTTGTGATGTTCATCAAGCAAACTTGTCAAACAAGATAGGGACAAAAAGCAGAGCTCTTAGAAGAAAACTATTAATTGATAAAAATCATTGATTTTGGTCATAATTATAACAAAGAATCCATATTAGAACTTAGTAAATTTGCTTCCTAAGAAAAATTTGAGAGACAAATGTAAATAATTTCCTCTAGAATTGTTTATTCTAAGTGTTTATTATCAGGAAACTAAAATATTTTTAATATTTATAACTGCTAGATAGTGCTATATGAGCATCTTGTATTTTTCTCAACTTTCATTGGCTTTTTGCACAAAGTATGCAACAAAAAGGTCACCTGGATGCAGTTGAGAAGCATTTGCACACTACAAGACATTTTGAAAAGAAACTAGAAATAGAAATTATTTTTAACATTACATTTTGACCATTTTTTTCTTCCTCACATCTCATCAAAATCCTCTCTATTCTAATGTAAATATTGGCTCCCAGAGCTAACTGATAGACTGTCTGCTACTGGTACCCAACAGCAAAGGAAAGGTCTCCCTGTGTATACTAACACAGTTATTGTTCTTTTTATTTTTAGTGTTATTTTGAGTTTGCCATTCTGACTGGTCTAAGATAAAATCTCAAAGTAGTTTTGATTTGTCTTTTTTTAATGGCTAAGAATACTGAACATTAAAGTGTTTCTCAACCATCTCTGTTACATTCTGTGAGAATTCTCTCCTTAGTTCTGCACCTCTTTTTTCCTCTTTTTATTGTAAATAATTTTGTCATTAAAATATACTGATTCTGGTTCCCCTCCCCCAACTTCCTCCACAACCTTCATACCTTTCACCCACACAACTTCAGACTTTTCTTTCTCTTTCTCCTTAGAAAACAAAAAGAGAAGGAAACAACAACAACAAAAAAAAACCCAACGAGGATATAGATTATAATTTTTTGTAAAGAAAGGGAAGACAGGAAACTCACATAGAAAACTTATAACAACACAAAATCAGAAACCATAATATGCAAGTTTAAGAAAAAAGACAAAAAATGCCCAAAAAGATATGAGACAAAAATGTCTACAAAAACACCATTGAGTTCATTTTGTGTTGGCCCATTTTTATTGGGTTTGTTGGAAAATCCTCCTATTGAGGTTGCTATCTCTCATGCCCAGATAAACTCTCTGAGCTCAGTGAAAAATGGAGGAACTCCTTTCTCAAAGGGGTTTTATCTTCTCTGTCTGATCTTATTTAGACAGTGTCTCTAAGCAATGGTGCCTGATCTTATCTAGATTACCCTGTACAGAGTTTCCTGTAAGTGCTTCATGATTCAGCAATAAGTCCTGATCAGCTCTTCCCACCGTATGATAATTAGGGACTGTGTTCTGACCAACCAGCCCTACCTACAATGCTAAAAAATAAAACTAAAAGTCACATAACCCATGGCCAGGTTAGGTTCAACTTTTTCTCTCCAATAAGATCCTGGCTACAGGTTCTTCCAATTCCTCATCACGCCAATGAAAATCCCCACCCTACCAATAATGTTTATTCACCCTGGAAATCCTTACCCACTCCCCAAAATCTATTTATCCCTTGTTTATCCTGAATAAAGTTGATTTATTTCACTGAAGCTGATCCTGGAAGTCAGTCCATCAGTACTAACACTGTCTGAGCCCTGAAACTCTGCTCCCTTTGTCCTTCTGGGCCAGTGGCCAATAGCCCCTGAGGAGAAGGGAGGGTTACTTGGGTTTTCTTTTTTTAAAGTTCTTTATATAATCTAAATACTAACCCTTTATCAAATTTCTTTGTTTTTCTTCTGTCAATATCCACATTAAAATTTCTGTCTTTACTGCAGTAGTTTAAGGATTCTGTGACCCTTGCCTAATGGCATTTTTCTATGCCTATTGCTTTCAGTGACTGAATTCCTCTGGATGACTTCACAAAATTCTTCCAAACACTGCACATTGTCTTTCAGGGATTTTGTTTCCCTAATAGACTTTTTATTCATTTCTTTTTTGTTTGTTTGGTTTTTGTGAGGTTTTTGTTTTCTTTATTGGATATCGTTTACATTTCAAATGTTTTACCCTTTCCAGCTTCCCCTCCAGGAACTCTCTATCCCATCCCCCATCCCCTGCCTCCATGAGGGTGCTCCCCTACCTACCCAACCACTCCTTTCTGCCTCCCTGCCTTGACATTCCATTACACTGGGGGGTTGAGCCTTGACAGGACCAAGGACCACTCCTCCCATTGATGCCCAACAAGGCCATCCTCTGCTACATATGCAGTTGGAGCCATGGGTCACTCTATGTATACTCTTTGGTTGGTAGTTTAGTCCCTGGGAGCTGAAGAGATGGCTCAGAGGTTGAGAACATTGATTTCTCTTTCAGAGGTCCTGAGTTCAATTCCTAGCAACCACATGGTGGCTCACAACCATCTATAATGAGATCAAAAGCCCTCCGTTTAGTTATTTCTAATAGTCATACATCGAGAGATCATTTTATGCCATAGAAAGTCCATAAGCATTCCTTGGAGAAATAGACCAGATAGAATAATGTTTCTCCCTGTATTTTGAGACTCTTGAAAGTCTTTCAAAATTACAATGTCAGTCCCTTTACAGTACCATTAAAGTCTTAACATAATGACATCTTTTTTGTTACTATAGCTTGTATATTCACTTTCAACACTAAAACATCAACCCTAAATTGACCACCATCTCAAGATATATACCCAAGAGAATTTAAAATATAAGTTCAAATTCATAGGAACAAAAATTTCATATTACTGAACTTGTCATCTGGCCCAGAATATATTTACTGCATACAAATATTACATCAGTCTTGAAGACAATCTGATAATATAAGCCATAATTTTAAAACTTTTCAGAATTTGTTATTTATAATCTCTAAATTTCCCATATCTGTCAATAATTTTTAGATTGAATCTAGAACTTAGAAAGATATAATCAGGGTAAAGTAGTTCCTCAAAGAGGATAAAGCTACAGAATATGAAAGAGAATACCTCACTGGGACTCAAGAATATAAGGGTAAATGAGGAAAAAAAATCAAATGAAATGAATAAATAGAAAAAAACTAAATGAAGAAAGGAAAGTAAAAGTACTTGACAGTTTTGACCATTTTTATATGATACAGTGGGAAAAAATATATTATCCCTGAAAATTGTCATTTGCAATCATAATGCAGCCCAATTTAGTCTACCTGTACAGGCAAATTATCATGACCAAATAATATAATTTAGTGGAGAAGAATATAATTCAAGAATGAAAGTTGACCCCAGGAAAATCTCTAAAAAGATCAACTCAACATCAATTTAGGATAAAATAGTTATCAGAGAGCTTAAAGAATAAATTCACTGTCAAGCTCATCAATTCTATAGCACAAGATTTTTGCTTATTCTGCATATTTGAAATTGAAATTAAAGTGAGCTTTTATTTCACTTTATTTCAAAGAGACATCTCAAAGCTTTCAATCATCTTAGTAGTCCTTTGTCTAATTACATGTGAACATCAAAATTGTTAGCAAATTGTACAGTAGAGTATGATAGGCTTGATGAAAACTCTGAGACAACAGTGAAGCATCCTTTTGATGCTACCAAACCAATTGGCTGTGTAGGTGGGACTATTGACTATAAATTTTTTTTTCAATTTCTCAAAGTAGGGAATTAAAAAAACCACTTACTCATAAATTAGCTTCCAGCTAAATTGATTCATAACTACTTTATAAGGTTATTTCTTTATTATTATTTTAAGAATTTATCATATATCATATCAACATGAAGCTAGATAATAAACTTAGCACCTATTATTATTTAATAAATAACTTTACATACATATTTCATATCAACTTTAATATAATAATCTCTCTGGAATTCAGAAAATATGAATGAGAGTAAGAGATGATGATAAAAGTGATAAATAAGCCCAGTTCCTGCAGAATACAATGGGTAGTAAGACTTGAAACTCTATGATACTGATTTAAGCATCTGAACTTAAGAGTATCAATTAAGAATTCAAATATTAGCCTTTAGATATAAAAAAAATATAAGAACAAAGTTTGTTGTTGAAACAAAAACCTTTTCTTTTCTTAAAACTGAAATTTTTAAAAAGTTATTTTAATACATACAGGTGTGTGTGTGTGTGTGTCTCTGTGTGTGTGTGTGTGTGTGTGTGTGTGGTAGATGTTTTAAAGAGTCTTGGTAATTTACTTGGACTAATTAAATAAACATTGTGAGTTTGTTGCATAAATACAATAAAATATAACATACAAAGAAAGTTGTTTATTGATGAAAATAAATCGAGTTGGCCTAAATAATATCATTTAAAGAAATTTCTCTTCATGGACAACAGTTTTCTGCTATATAGTAAACTCATTTTTCTCAGATTAAAACAGAAAACGAGGAAACAAATGAATTATACAAGTGTTCTTTATGATTGCTGGCAAAATGTATGGATGTGTGGGTTGTTGTTTTGAAACAGGGTTGTTGTGTGTAGCCCTGGCTGTCCTGCAGCTCTTCAGTAGAGCAGGCTGGCCTTAGACTCACAGTGATCCATCTGCCTCTGCCTCCAGAGTGCTGGTATTAGAGGCGTGCACCACCACCACCTGAAATGAGTGTTTTAATTGTTCTCCAGAGACTTGGACTCTACAAACAAAAGTGATACCCTGCTATGAAGTTGAATATATATATAAATGTCACTGGAAAAGTGAGTCACATAATTATTCAGCTTATACAATCTCACACATAGAGTTTATGACAGTCATTTTAACCCTGGAAAATAATTCACTTGGCAAAATGATCGAAACTGCTGGCCCTAATATTATTAATTTAAATCATATAATTCATGGTTTTACATTAACAAAACCAGTTTCCTCTTGGTCACATATGAATCAGGAGCTGCCCTTCACCTTAAAAAAGCCAGTGTTACTAATTCATCCTCTGTAAAGACACGGATTCTAAAGGTTGTGTAGGTGTTTTGTTTTTATGTCGGTTTGCAATTTCTCTCATTTTTTACAGAAAATTAAAAAAAAGGTTCTGGTTTCACAATCCCCTAATGTGTTTTTCTCCTGGCCAATGCATTGATTTGTTATAGTGGGTCTGTAGTTAAAAATAGATTAATTCTTACCCAGCAAACCAAAAGAAAAATTTATCATCCTTGCCTCTTTACCTCATGGTCAAAATAAGAGACTCTGTCCAATTACATGCTCATTTTCTTTCAGTTCCTAGGGAAGCTTAAGCTCCTGTAAGAATTACCCTCACTTATCTTGTTTGTTTTTACATTCCCAGTTGGTAGACAATGTACTCAGCAAATGTTGTTCTGTACACATGATTACCTAACCTTCATGGCAGTGTCAATATAAATGAAGAGATAAAAGTTATTTAACCAAGCTTCTAAACCAAATTTTTAGAAAAAATTATAAAAGGTAAACATATTTTTACCTAGCTTTTGTCCTTATTACCATTTAGCAAAAGTGATGTCTGCATAGCTATGTTTATTGGTATTGTATGCACAGGAGCTGAATTATAGAACCAGACTAAGTGTCCACTAATAGATGAATAGATAAATATATATATATATATATGTGTGTGTGTGTGTGTGTGTGTACATATATGTATATGATTATTAGTCATAAAAATGTCATTTTAAAGACTGTTGATGAAACTAGAGGTCATCTTGCTAATTTAAATAAGCAAAACAGTAAAAAACAGCTCAACTGTTACAGACCTTGAAAGAACAAATCTCAACATCATATGGAAAAAACAGAATACAGGAAAATTAAAACAATCCTGAACAATAAAAGAACTTCTGGAATTATCACCATCCCTGACCTCAAGCTGTATTACATAGTAATGGTGATTTTTAAAAATGCATGGTATTGGTATAAAACCAGACAGGTAGCTTGATGGAATTGAATTAAAAACCCAGAAATAAACTCACATACCTATAGACACTTGGTTTTTGACAAAGAAACCAAAAATATACAGGAGGAAAGGGGTGAGAATCTTTAACAAATGCTACTTGTCTAACTGGATGTGTGCATGTACAAGTATACAAATAGATCCATATTTATCACCCTGCACAAAACTCAAGTCTAAGTGGATCAAAGACAACATAAAATCATACACAATTAATCTAATAGAACAGAAAGTAAGGAATAGCCTTCAACTGGTCAGTAAAGGAGATAATTTCCTGTACAGCATACTGATGGCTCAGACTCTAAGATCAAGACCTCCACATGAAACCAGATACACTGACACTAACAGAAGATAAAGTGGGAAAGAGCCTTGAACACATAGACACAGGAGAAAATTTCTTGAGCAGAATACCAATAGTTTATGCTCTAAGATCAGGAATCTACAAATGGAACCTCATAAAATTGCAAAGCTTCTGTAAGGCAAAGGACATTGTCAATAGGACAAAACAGCAACCAACAGATTGGGAAAAGATCTTTACCAATCCTACATCTGATAGAGGGCTAATATCCAAAATATACAAAAAGCTCAAGAAGTTAGACTCCCGAGAATCAAATAATCCTATTAAAATGGGGTACAGCTAAAAAAAAAAAAGAATGCTCAGCTGAGGAATATTGAATGGCGGGAAGCACCCAAAGAAATGTTCAAAATCTAGTCACCAGGGAATGCAAATCAAAAGCAACCTGAGATTCCACCACAAGAGATACAATAGATAAGATCAAAAACTCAGGTGACAGCAGATGCTGGAGAGGATGTGTGAAAGAGAACATTCCTCCAATGTTAGTGGGATTGCAAACTAAGGTACAACCACTCTGAAAGCAGTCTGTATATTCCTCAGAAAACTGGACATAGTATTACCTGAGAAACCCAGCTATACCACTCCTGGGCATATACCCAAAGATGTTCTAACATATCACAAGGACACATGCTCCCCTATGTTCATAGCAGCCTTAGTTATAATAGCCAGAAGCTGGAAAGAACCCAGATGCCCTTCAACAGAGGAATGGATACAGAAAATGTGGTACATCTACACAATGGAATATTACTCAGCTATCAAAAATAATGACTTCATGAAATTTTTAGGCAAGCGGAAGAAACTAGAAAATATCCTGAGTGAGATAACCCAGTCACAAAAGAACACACGTGGTATGCACTCGCTGATAAGTGGCTATTAGCCCAAAAGCTTGGAATACCTAAGAAAAATTCACAGATCATATGAAGACCAAGAAGGAAGACCAAAATATGAATAGTTCATTTCTTCTTAGACGGGAGAAAAAATACTCAAGGGGGAATATCCAGGAACATAGATTGGAGCAGGGACTGAAGAAAAGGTCATCCAGAGACTGCCCTACCTGGGGATCCATCCCATATGCTGCCACCAAACCCAGTCACTACTGGATGCCAAGGAGTGCTTGCTGATAAAGAGCCTAATATAGATGTCTTCTGAGAGGCCTAGCAGAGCCTTACCAATACAGATGAGGATGCTTGCAGCTAACCAGGGTTAGAGGAAGGACTGAAGGAGCTGAAGGGGTTTGCAACCCCATAGGAAGAACAACAATATCAACCAACCAGACTCCCTCCCCCAGAGCTCCCAGGGACTAAACCACCAACCAAAGAGTACACATGGAGGAACCCATGAATCTAGCCACATATGTAGCAGAAGATGGCATTGCCTGGCATCAATAGGAAGAGAAACCCTTGGTCCAGTGAAGATTCATTTCCCCAGTGTAGGGGAATGCCAGGTTGTTGAGGTGGGAGTGGGTGGGCAGGAGTGGGAGCATCTTCGTAGAAGCAGGAGGAGGGGGAGGCAGAATAAGAAAGGAGGAAAGGGGGAAAGGGGATGACATTTGAATGTAAATACATAAAATAGCCAATAAAAATAAAAAAAGAATTGATAAATGGATTCTCATGAAACTTAAAAAGCTTCTGTAAGGTAAAAGACTTCAGAACAAAATGACAGCCTACAGATTGGGAAAAGATCTTCACTAACCCCTACTTGACATAGGGCCAATATCCAAAATATATAAAGATCTCAAGAAGCTACAAACAGTGACAGTCCAAATAACCCCATTAAAAAATGAGGTAAAGAGTTAAACAGAGAATTCTCAGCAGAGGAATCTTGCATGGCCAAGGAGCACTTAGAAAAAGTTCACATTCCATAGTTGTCAAGAAAATGCAAGTCAAAATGACTCTAAGATTCTACCTTACACTCATCAGAATAGATAAGATCAAAAACTCAAAGGACAGCACATGCTGACAAGATCGTAGAGCAAGGGGGGACACTCCTCCACTGCTAGTGTGTGTACAAACTTATACAACCGTTCTGGAAAACAATTTGGTGGTTTCATAGAAGATTGGGTATGATTCTACCTCAAGAGTCAACAATATCACTTTTGAGCATATATCCAAAAGATGCTCCACCATCTCACAAGTACACTCGCTCAACTATGTTCATAGCACTTTTATTCATAACAGCCAGAAACTAGAAATAACCTAGATGTCTCTCAAGTGAAAAATAGATACAGAAAACGTGTACATCTATACAAGCGAATACTATGCAGCCATTACAAACAGGGACATCATTAATTTCTTTAGGCAAATTGACTGAACTAGAAAACATCATCCTGAGTGCGGTAACCCAGACCCAAAAGGAAATGCTCAGTATGTAGTAACTTGTAAGTAGATATTAGCCATAAAATATAGAATAACAATGTTATAATCAACAGCCAGAGAAAAAGGAGGGCACAAAGAAGAATGTTACAATCTTTCTCAGAAGGGAAAACAAAATAGATATCAGTGATTGATGGCAAGAGGGAACTGGATGGAAGAATGGGGACTACATAAGGAGGGAGGACATATGTAGGGAGTGCAGGAGAGAGAGAAGGAAGATCATCTGGGACAGGGCCGGGGATTGGAGGAAGTACTCTCTAGTAGGTGCCAGAGATCTGGCATGGGGAGAAACCCCATAGGGTCAAAGTGGACAGTTCAAGCTAAATGCCTAGCACTGTGTGTAATGGATCCTGGTGGCCACCCTTCCTGCCTTCAGCCAACAGTCCTCTCAGAGAAAAAATTGGACAGCAACCCACTTGCACAATGCTTTTCTACCAAAAATCGGGTCCTGACTACAAATTAAACTGGGACAAAGACAGAACAGAGGCTGAGGGATTGTTTTAGCTAACCCGCTTTTTTCCTTTTTCCTCACATTTTCAATATAAAGCTGAAATTGTCTTTTCAAGATCTGTGAATAATCATATCAGAATTTTGAAGGGGATTGCACTGAATCTGTAGACTGCTTTTGGTAGGATGGCCAATTTCTCTGTTAATCCTAGAGATCCATGAGCATTGAAGAACTTTCTGTCTTCTGATTTCTTTCTTTAATGTCTTAAAGATTTTATTATACAAATCTTTTACTTCCTTAGTTAGAGTTGCCCTCAGATATTTCACATTATGTGAAGCTACTATGAGAAATATTGTTTCCATGATTTGTTTCTTAGTCCCTTTGTTATTTGTATATAGGAAGGCTTCTGATTTTTGTGAGTTAATTTTCTACCTAGGTACTTTAGTAAAAGTGTTTATCAGCTGTAGGAGTTCCGTGGTGGAATCTTAAGAATCATTCATCTAGGCTATCATATACACTCATCAAAATAGGTAAACTAGAAAATAATTGTACTATCAAATAGAGTATGAGAAAAACAGGACCATTTTTACTGTGCTGGTAGGAATGTATAAAGAGTACAGCTACTTTGGAAAACTTATTTGATTCTCTTTTGTGAAATTAAGCATACAATCATCATATAATATAGAAATATCCCTCTTGGGTAGTTTTCCCAGATAAATTAAAGTTTGGCTTCACATAAATATCGCCACATAAATATTTGCAGCAGCTTTATTAGTAGTAATCAGTAATTCAAACCCTCCATTTTTATTAGCAGTTTAATGGTAGAAAAACTCTGGTACGTACATACCATAAACTATTTCTTGGCAATACATGGGTAATAATATTAACATATATAACGACTCTTATGAATTACATAATCTACTGAATGCACAAAGTATGATTTCATTTCTATAATATCATTGAAAGATATTAAAACAGTAAGTGGACTAGTGAATACCAAACATTACAATAGATGGATATATTTAGAAAAGATCAATGTAAACTACCCTTGTATAAAAGGGACTGCGAAATGTCTCAGCTGTGGTGGTAGACACATGAGCCTATGCATGTGATAAAATTGTATACATGTAAAACTGCTAAATCCTGGTATACACTGTATTAAACTGAACAGATTGGTTTACCATAACATGAAAATAAGTAAAAGACACTAATTGTTCTTTATATCAGTTATAAACTTATACAGAACTAAATTTACATTTTAAAAACTCTATCTTAAAAGGCACAATATTATGAAATAGGGGAGATAGCCCTGTTGATAAATTGGTCCCTGCACAATTGTATCTGACCTCCAGCACTCTTAGAAAAACCGTGGGGTGGTAGCCCATGTTTGTTGTAACATTGCTTTAGAGACAGAGAAAGGTGGCTCTGTGGGGCTTTTTGGCTAGCCATTCTAGGCTAATCTGTCCCAGTGAGAGCTCCTGTGTCAAAAAATCTGCATGTATGGTAAGCAGTTACAACAACAACAACAATACACACACACAAACACACACACACTAAAAGATTGGTTACAGTTGCTCTCAAAAACATAAAATATTTGGATATACATTTTTAAGTGTTTGTGAATCAACTGGGGAAACTAGTAAAAGAAAATGGTACCTCAATTTAATACATACACTTTAATCTAAACTTTAAACATAAAGTTTAAATATAAAAGAATATTGAAGGGATGGAGACGTGAGAAATGGCTCAGTGGTTAAGAGCACTGGCTGCTCTTCCAGAAGTCCTGAGTTCAATTCCTAGCAACCACATGGTGAATCACAACCACACCCAAGAAAATAGAGGGAACATAGGGGTATTTCATTCCTGGTTCCAGATTGGCCTTGGGCTAGTGTGCGAGTATGACCACTCAGGAGTACAAAGCAGTTAGCTTAATTCACAGCAGCAATCATCATGGCAGGAAGCATGATAGCATCCAAGCAAGCATAGCAAGAGATAAGAGTTCTACATCTTTTTTCTGAAGGCAAACAGAAGACTGGTTTCCATGCAACTAGGAAGAAGGTTTCCCAAAGCACACGCGCAGAGTGACACACTTCCACCAACAAGGCCTTGCCTCCACTGTCTGAGCCAAGCATATTCAAACCACCACACCAACTACATATCTAATAGAAGGTTCATATCCAAAATATATAAGGAAGTTTTAAAAAACTTGGACATCAAAAATAAAAACAAAAACATCAAAAATCAATTTAAAAATGGGGTAGAGATTTAACAGAGAATTTTCAAAAGAGGAAATATGACTGAGAAGTACTGAAAGAAATGTTCAACATCCTTGGCTATCAGGGAAATGCAAATCAAAGCTATGTCACGATTCCGTCTTACACCTGTCAGGATGACTAACATCAATCAAAAAAGTGTCAAGTTCATACCGATGAGGAAGAGGAGTAATGAGAACACTCCTCCATTGCTGGTGGGAATGCAGACTTATACAGTCACTATGGCAATCAGTGTGGCAGTTCCTCAGAAGAATGAGAATCAGTCTACCTCAAGACCCAACTATACCAATCCTGTCCGTATACCCAAAGGATGCTCTATCTTACCACAAGGATACCAGACCAATCATGTTTGTTGCAATGTTATTCATAATAGAGGAAAATTGAAAATAACCTAGATGTTCTTCAACAGATGAGCAGATATAAAAAAATGTGGCATGTTTATACAATAGAGTATTACTCAGCTGCTAAAATATGAAATCATAATATTCACAGGTAAATGTGAAATTAATTAGAACTAGAAAAAAAATCACAACTCACTGCTCCCAAACCCCTTGGGAGACAGAGCTCACCGCCTGGACACGTGGGCACTCCTGAGACTGCAGAGCGGGAGAGATCACCAATACTGCCCACCCCTGCCCACATCCCTGACCCAAGAGGAAACTGTATACGGCCTCTGGGAAACGGTAGATAGGGGTACTGGAGCTGCAGGTCCCCTGTGCTCCAGACACCGCCCAGACCTGAAGGGACCGGATCAACAGTTCTCTGCACCCAAATCCCGTGGGAGGGAGAGCTAAACCTTCGAGGGGCAGACAAGCCTGGGAAGCCAGAAGAGACTACACTCTGCCCACATTGCAGACTCCAGAGGAAAACACCTAACACCATCTTGGACCCCGGTGCACAGGGGCTCCCGGAAAAGGCGGCTCAGGCCTTTCTGGTTGCTGCCCTCATAGAGAGCTCAAAAGCAACACCCCACGAGCAAACTTGAGCCGCAGGACCACAGGTAAGACCAACTTTTCTGCTCCAAGCGACCTGTCTGGTGGTCTCAGGACACACAGAGGCAAAATTCCTCTGGGACCTGACACTTCGAGTTTTTAGCTGGAGCCCCAACCTCACTGATCCCAACCCACAGCTCACTGCTCCCAAACCCCTTGGGAGAGAGAACTCACCTCCTGGACAGGTGAGCACTCCTGAGACTGCAGAGTGGGAGAGACCACCAACACTGTCCACCCCTGCCCACATCCCTGACCCAAGAGGAAACTGTATACGGCCCCTGGGAACCGGAAGATAGGGGCACTGGAGCTGCAGGTCCCCCACGCTCCAGACACTGCCCGGACCAGAAGGAACCTGATCAACAGTTCTCTAAACCCAAATCACAAAGGAGGGAGAGCTAAACCTTCAGAGGGGCAGACACACCTGGAAAGTGAGAAGAGTCTACACTCTGCCTACATTTCTGACTCCAGAGGAAAACACCTAATGCCATCTGGGACCCCGGTGCACGGGGCTCAGAAAAAAGGTGGTGCAGACCCTCCTGGTTGACACCCTCACGGAGAGCTCAAAAGCAGCCCCCACGAGCAACTTCAGCTGCGGAACCACAGGAAAGACCAACTTTTCTGCTCCAAGCGACCTGCCCTGGAATGACTCAGGACACAGGCCCACAGGAACAGCTGAAGACCAGTAGACAGGAAAGACTACATGCCCAAAAGCAGAACACTCTGTTCCCATAACTGGCTGAAAGAAAACAGGAAAACAGGTCAAAAGCACTCCTGACACACAGGCTTATAGGACAGTCTAGCCACTGTCAGAAATAGCAGAACAAAGTAACGCTAGAGATAATCTGATGGCGAGAGGCAAGCGCAGTGACCCAAGCAACAGAAACCAAGACTACATGGCATCATCAGAGCCCAATTCTCCCACCAAAGCAAACAATGAATATCCAAACACACCAGAAAAGCAAGATCTAGATTTAAAATCATATTTGATCATGATGCTGGAGGACTTCAAGAAAGACATGAAGAACTCCCTTAGAGAAATATAGGAAAACATAAATAAACAAGTAGAAGCCTATAGAGAGGAATCACAAAAATCCCTGAAAGAATTCCAGGAAAACACAATCAAACAGTTGAAGGAATTAAAATTGGAAATAGAAGCAATAAAGAAAGAACACATGGAAACAACCCTGGATATAGAAAACCAAAGGAAGAGACAAGGAGCCGTAGATATAAGCATCACCAACAGAATACAAGAGATAGAAGAGAATCTCAGGAGCAGAAAATTCATTGAAATCATCACACACCTGTCATCAAAGATAATGTAACACAGAAAAAAGCTACTGGCCCCAAACATACAGGAAATCCAGGACACAATGAGAAGATCAAACCTAAGGATAATAAGTATAGAAGAGTGAAGACTCCCAACTCAAAGGACCAGTAAAATATCTTCAACAAAATCAGAAGAAAACTTCCCTAACCTAAAGAAAGAGATGCCCATAAACATACAAGAAGCCTACAGAACTCCAAATAGATTAGACCAGAAAAGAAACTCCTCCCGTCACATAATAGTCAAAACACCAAATGCACAAAACAAAGAAAGAATATTAAAAGCAGTAAGGGAAAAAGGTCAAGGAACATATGAAGGCAGAACTATCAGAATTACATCAGAAATAGAAGCAGTCATTAAAGGTCTCCCAACCAAAAAGAGCCCAGGTCCAGACGGGTTTAGTGCAGAATTCTATCAGACCTTCATAGAAGACCTCATACCAATACTATCCAAACTATTCCACAAAATTGAAAAAGATGGAACACTACCCAATTCCTTCTATGAAGCCACAATTACCCTTATACCTAAACCATGCAAAGACCCAACAATGAAAGAGAACTTCAGACCAATTTCCCTTATGAATATTGACGCAAAAATACTCAATAATATTCTGGCAAACCGAATCCAAGAGCACATCAAAACAATCATCCACCATGATCAAGTAGGCATCATCCCAGGCATGCAGGGATGGTTTAATATACGAAAAACCATCAACGTGATCCATTATATAAACAAACTGAAAGAACAAAACCACATGATCATTTCATTAGATGCTGAGAAAGCATTTGACAAAATTCAACACCCCTTCATGATAAAAGTCCTGGAAAGAATAGAATTCAAGGCCCATACCTAAACATAGTAAAAAGCCATATATACAGCAAACCAGTGCTAACATTAAAACTAAATGGAGAGAAACTTTGAAGCAATCCCACTAAAATCAGGGAATAGACAAGGCTGCCACTCTCTCCCTACTTATTCAATATAGTTCTTGAAGTTCTAGCCAGAGCAATCAGACAACAAAAGGAGGTCAAGGGGATACAGATCGGAAAAGAAGAAGTCAAAATATCACTATTTGCAGATGATATGATAGTATATTTAAGTGATCCCAAAAGTTCCACCAGAGAACTACTAAAGCTGATAAACAACTTAAGCAAAGTGGCTGGTTATAAAATTAACTCAAATAAATCAGTAGCCTTCCTCTACACAAAAGAGAAACAAGCCGAGAAAGAAATTAGGGAAACGACACCCTTCATAATAGTCCCAAATAATATAAAGTACCTCGGGGTGACTTTAACCAAGCAAGGGAAAGATCTGTACAACAAGAACTTCAAGACTCTGAAGAAAGAAATTGAAGAAGACCTCAGAAGATGGAAAGATCTCCCATGCTCATGGATTGGCAGGATTAATATAGTAAAAATGGCCATGTTACCAAAAGCGATCTACAGATTCAGTGAAATCTCCATCAAAATTCCGATCCAATTCTTCAGAGAGTTAGACAGAACAATTTGAAAATTCATTTGGAATAACAAAAAAAACAGGATAGCTAAAACTATCCTCAACAATAAAAGGACTTCTGGGGAAATCACTATCCCTGAACTCAAGCAGTATTACAGAGCAATAGTGATAAAAACTGCATGGGATTGGTACAGAGACAGACAGATAGACCAGTGGAACAGAATTGAAGACCCAGAAATGACCTATGGGCACTTGATTTTTGACAAAGGAGCCAAAACTATCCAATGGAAAAAAGATAGCATTTCAGCAAATGGTGCTGGTTCAACTGGAGGTCAGCATGTAGAAGAATGCAGATCGATCCATGCTTATCACCCTGTACAAAGCTTAATTCCAAGTGGATCAAGGACCTCCACATCAAACCAGATACACTCAAACTAATACAAGGAAAAGAACGGAAACATCTGGAACACATGGGCACTGGAGAAAATTTCCTGAACAAAACACCAATGGCTTATGCTCTAAGATCAAGGATCGACAAATGGGATCTCATAAAACTGCAAAGCTTCTGTAAGGCAAAGGACACTGTGGTTAGGACAAAATGGCAACCAACAGATTGGGAAAAGATCTTTACCAATCCTACAACAGATAGAGGCCTTATATCCAAAATATACAAAGAACTCAGAAGTTAGACCACAGGAGACAAATAACCCTATTAAAAATGGGGTTCAGAGCTAAACAAAAAAGAATTCACAGCCGAGGAATGCCCGAATGGCGAGAAACACCTAAAAAATGTTCAACATCTTTAGTCATAAGGGAAATGCAAATCAAAACAACCACAAATTTCACCTCACACCAGTGAATTTCTAATCAAAAACTCAGGTGACAGCAAATGCTGGCGAGGATGTGGAAAAGAGAACCTCCCCATTGTTGAGGTGGGATTGCAGGCTGGTACAACCATTCTGGAAATCAGTCTGGAGGTTCCTCAGAAAATTGGACATTGAACTGCCTGAGGATCCAGCTATACCTCTCTTGGGCATATACCCAAAAGATGCTCCAACATATAACAAGGACACATGCTCCACTATGTTCATAGCAGCCTTATTTATAATAGTCAGAAGCTGGAAAGAACCCAGATGCCTTTCAACAGAGGAATGGATACAGAATATGTGGTACATCTACACAATGGAATATTACTCAGGTATCAAAAACAACGACTTTATGAAATTCATAGGCAAATGGAGGGAACTGGAAAATATCATCCTGGGTGAGGTAACCCAATCGCAGAAAAACACATTGATAAGTGGCTATTAGCCCAAATGCTTGAATTGACCTACATGCACAGAACACATGAAACTCAAGAGGGTTGACCAAAATTTGAATGCTTCAGTCCTTCTTTAAAAGGGGAACAAGAATACCCTTGGCAGGGAATAGGGAGGCAAATTTTAAAAGAGGCAGAAGGAACACCTATTTAGAGCCTGCCCCACATGTGGCCCATACATATACAGCCACCAAACTAGATAAGATGGGTGAAGCAAAGAAGTGCAGGCCGACAGTTACCGGATGTAGATCTCTCCTGAGAGACACAGCCAGAATACAGCAAATACAGAGGCGAATGCCAGCAGCAAACCACTGAACTGAGAATAGGACCCCCATTGAAGGAATCAGAGAAAGAACTGGAAGAGCTTGAAGGGGCTCGAGACCCAATATGTACAACAATGCCAAGCAACCAGAGCTTCCAGGGACTAAGCCACTACCCAAAGACTATACATGGACTGACCCTGGGCTCCAACCTCATAGGTAGCAATGAATATCCTAGTAAGAGCACCAGTGGAAGGGGAAGCCCTTGTTCCTGCCAAGACTAAACCCCCAGTGAAAGTGATTGATGGGGGGAAGGCTGTAATGGGGGGAGGATGGGGAGGAGAACACCCACATAGAAGGGGAGGCAGAGGGGTTAGGGAGATGTTGGTTGGGAAACCAGAAAGGGGGAATAACAAGCTAAATGTACATAAGAAATACCCAATTTAATAAAGATGCAGAAAAAAAAGAAAGCAAATCAAAAGAGGGAGAGACTATCACTAGTCTCCACAGAATATTAGCTGAACTGTCCTCACAATTGTTTCATAGTGACTGGTGTAGAATGTTCTTTACCACAGCAAAATAAATCCTCGATTAAAAAAGAAAAAAAGAAAACATCACAAATTACGGTTATCAGTTGGAGTCATTCTTATAAAATGAATAATGGCAATCTTATGTGCTTTTATATAGGGTTGCTTATTATTGATGAGACAAATGAAATAGTATTACATTTTTTTTCTACTTCACATGGCCAGATAATACTATCAGAGATGAAAAAAATTTCAGGATAATGAGGTATATTAATTCCTAATAGAAGACTTTGATCATATTATTTTTAAATATAAAAAATGGTAGATTATTTTAATATATTTATGTTATAATGAAGTAAGTAAAATAGGAAATGAAAATCTAAGTAATATTGAACATCCATCTGACTTCAGTCATAATCACTATAAAAGCAAATAGAAAGGACGATGGACAGTAATTAAGTTGTTTATGGAATCAAAGTTAATTGTATGCTATTAAAATGTCCTGAAAATTCTTTGGAATCATTTTGTTTACTTAGCTTTATTTATTTTCCTTTTTTCTTTCTTTCCTTCCCTTTATCCTTTCTTCCCCTTCTATCTTCCTTGGCCTCTTTCTCCCCTCCTTCTCTTCTTCTTCCCTCCTCTTCTTTCTCTCTCTTTTATTTTTTTCTCTTCTGTTGACATTTTTTTGACCTATGATATTATGTGTTTATATGTATATATTGTATAAAGACGCAATCAACCTAATTAAAATATTTCATCATTAATTTACTATTTTCATGTGTTATCGTTAAAATTGTACTTTTAGTAATTTCTAAACCACACATCTATACCAGTTGTTGTCATTATGCATTACAAGAGATCCATTAAACTTATTCATCCAATGCTGTTGAGATGGCTAAGAAGACAGAGTACTTTGGTCAACAGTCTGAGAATCTGGGTCTCTAGAATTTATGTAAAAGGAGGGAAGGCATGGTGGGCTGTCTGTAATCTCAGCACTTGAAAGAAAGAAAAAAGTAAGGTAAGAATTTTATCTGGTCTAGCCACAATTTTTGAGCTCCTAGATTAACAAAAGATTGCCCCATAAGTAAAATGGGGCTGAGAAGAGGGCTCAGCAATCAGGAACACTGGCTGCTCTTGCAGAGCATCTGGACTTGGTTCGCAGAACTCACAGAGCACCCTAGAACTCCCTATGACTCTAGTTATATATATGAAGGCTATGGTGGTTTGAAAAAGAATGGCCCCCATATACATTTCAATACTTGGTCCTTAGTTGGCAGAACTTTTTGGAAAGGAATAGGAGGTATGGTCTTATTGGAGGTGTGTAATTGGGGGCAGGTTTTAAGGTTACAAGAGATTCACAGCATTATCTGTGTGTCTCTCTCTACTTCCTACATTTGTATCAAGATGTGCACTAAGATGACCTTGCTTCCATGGACTAACCATCTGAAACTTTGAGCCCAAATTAAGAACTTTCTTTTAAAAATGACTGCTATTGTCATGCTGTTTTTACTATAGCAGTTTAAAGGTACTTAAGATAGAGACACAATATTTATACATACAAATAATTATTTTAAAATAAATAAAATAGAACATGATCAAGGAAGACATTTGATATCAATTCAATTTTACACACACACACACACACACACACAGAGAGAGAGAGAGAGAGAGAGAGAGAGAGTAGAGAGAGAGAACTTGTTGAAATTGCAGAATTTGTACCTTTGAACATCTAGCCTTTCATCATAACCTATTTCTTCATAGCCTTTAGTATACGTTCTATGCTTCTACGAGGACGACATTGTTAATTATGCAAAAAATAAAATCATACACTATTAACCCTTCTGTGTATGTCTAGCTTATTTAACATAAAATATTTCTTCTGATTCTATGTTATCATAAATAATCAAATTTCGTTCTTCTGTAAGACTGTATATTATCCCATTTCAGATGTACACCACATGTTCTATATCTACTGAATTGAAAATGTGTGCTTCATTTGTATCCTTTTCTTAATTACGAACAATGTTGAAATTTACATAGAAAAATAACATCTTTGACATAATTTATACAATTCCTTTGTATATATTCTCATAGGTTACCCTCATCAAGAGGGATTAATGCTGATTTCATATAGGAAGTTAGTTGTCCCAAGAGTGACTTATTACAAAACAAATTTGGCTATTTCAGCTTTATTATGGTGGTAACCCCATGATCTAATCAATTTTCCTCCAAGATGTACCTCTTCAAAAGTTCTAGAACTTCAATTCAAATGAAACTGGTTATATACTCAAGCCGTATCCAAAACTTAACAGTTATTACTGAGATGTTTGTGTTCCTGGTATATCAGGAACATAGTCCTTCAATACATACATAGCTTGAACTATTTTTATCCCAGTATATAATTTTCCTCTTCACCTTCATACTTATTTTCTTTCTGTGCAAATAGTTTTTAGTTTGATAGAGTCAGATTTGTCTAGTTTTGCTTCTTTTATGAGTACCTTTAGAATCCTATCCAAGAAGTCAATGCCAAGACTAATGTCATGGAGCTTATCTCCTTTTTCTTATTCAAGCATTTTCATAATTTTAAGTTTTAGACTTAAGCATTTTATACTTTTGGAGTTCATCTTTGTATCTTCTGGGCAACGATGCCCTGATTTTCAACACAATTTATTGAAGAGACTGTCCCTTTCTTCTTGGTGGTACTTGGTACCTTTAATGAAAAATCAATCAACTATAAATCCTTGGTTTTATTCTTGGGCTTTCTCTCCTATTCCATTAGTAGGCATATGTTTTATTTTTACATAGTAAAGAGTTGGACATGTAGCTGCCAAGGCAGTGTAAAAATTTACCCATATGCTCACCTCCATTGGGTTATTTAGGCTAAAATGTAAAAATTCCTCTATTTAGTGATCTGTAGGCATAATTACATCATGTAGGAACCCCTTCTACTGAATCTCTGTGTAGTTGGTAGATGCTTAGCTCCAAGAAAAGGAATTTTTGTTTACTTCATAATAAGATAGGCAGTGATGGTCTTTTGTCCATCTGAAGGAGTTTGTGTTGAGAGAGATCCTGAGGTTGTAGGGGTATACTATGACTAATCCTCTGAGTGGTCTGCTTCTTCTCCCTCACTTCCCCTCCCCTTCCTGCTCTTTAATGTGGCAGTTTCCTTTGTGATTACAGCATTCTATCACCTTGGGAATCTCCTTTAGACATACCAAGCAGTAAAGAAGACTCAGAGACCAGTCTGGTTGCCTGGAAGAGATTTAATGTTTAGACCATCTGAGTTAGAAAGATCATTGTCTAACATTTCAAAGCTGCCTACAGGGCTTATAGTTTACTATAGTCAGATTCCAGGTTTTGTGAACTATCACCTATGTTGTTTTGCTTTGGTAATCAGCTGTCATTGAGTCATTTCTGCTCCTGTATGTAACCCCTCACCCATATTCCTGTAACTAACCCCAATAAAGTTTATTAGTTCTCCAAGTTGGACTTTGCTCTTTTATCTGAAATGGGCTAGTTTTTTGGGGTGAGTACTCCCATGTGGTATCTTCCCAGAAAAGTCTTGGCACAGAGCACCTTCTACCTCTCCTCTTCCTCCAATTCTTTCTCTTTCCCTCCTCCTCCTCCTCCTCATCCTCCTCCTCCTTCTTCCTATTCTGTCTTCCCCTTGTTTTACTTTGGCTGTTGGCTGCTCTTACATAACCAGCTATAGTAGCAATAGCTACAAATGAAGAGGAGTGTGAGGACTAACCAGAGGCAGCTTTGGGAATATAGCTAGATAG
This sequence comes from Rattus rattus, assembly GCF_011064425.1. NCBI lineage: Eukaryota > Metazoa > Chordata > Mammalia > Rodentia > Muridae > Rattus > Rattus rattus. The sequence continues at coordinate 36,444,442 of NC_046172.1, forward strand.
TGTTAAGGATAGTCTGTGAATATTGTTTCAGGATGTTGCCCCAACTAGAAATGAGAGCACTGTTTCCTCTCCATGGTACTCGACCCAGCACTGCTTTGATTCATGGTAATGGACTAGCATGGGGCAAACACTTATTTCCCTTTAAACTTGGATTTTGGTATACTACCAAGTGTTAAGCATGTGTCCTTAAGAAAATTACTCAGGTGACTTGGGCTGCAGCTTTCCCATATCAAAAAGTAGCAATTCTTTGTGTTAAGTGGAAAGAGTTCTTTAATTTCAAGTTGCCCAGCATCTGCATGTACTAGTTGGTGTGTTTTTTGTATGCTAGTAGCATGATGTCCCTCCAGTAGCTAGACAAAGAAAAACAAAATAGTGCCGAACTAGAAGAAAATAATAGGAATACGAGCATAAATAAACAAAATAAAGACCGCAAATAAAACAAATCATGGTTTAAAAAAAAACAAATTGGTAAATCCTTGGCTAGATTAAGAAAAAAACAAAGAAAAAGAATGAAATGAGAAATGAAAAAGTAGTAATTATAACTGATACTGCAGAAATGCCAAAAATTTCAAGAGACTTCTATGAATGACAAATTATACATTTAAATAAGGTTGGATAACTTAGAATATATGGGTAAACTCCAGACCTTATAACAGTCTACCTATAGGGAATCAAGAAATAGAAATTTGAAACAGAAAAACAAAGAAATAAAGAGACAGGATGCATAATTCAAAAGTCCCCTATCAAAGAAAATTCCATGGCCTTATGGCTTCATTGATGGGACTCACAAACCACTGAAAGAACTTGGACCAGTCCTTTTCAAATTCTTCCAAAAATTAAATACATTGTAGTCAAGTGTGATGTCGGATTTTAATCCTAGCACTCTATAAGCAGAGGCATGCAGATTTCTGTGACTCTGAGACCAGCATAGTCTATATAGTGATTTCCAGGAGAGCTAGGGTTGTGTAGAGCTAGCCTCTCTCAAATACAAAGAATAAAATAAGGAAAGAAATTAAAGCTATTCCCTGCTGTTTCTGTGAGGAAAAAATGACCTTGATATGAAAGTTAGATAAGGGAATAACATGAAAATAAAACTTCAGGCCAACATTCCAACTGAACACAGATGCAAAAAAACCTGAATAAAATATTGGCAACCATATTCTCTACCACATTACAGAGATTATTTACCATTATCAGTTCAGATGTATCTGAGGTATGCAATACTATTTTAGACATTATTGTTTAAACACTAACAAATATGATATGCCATGTTAACAAACTTATAAAATTGCATGATCATTTCAGTAGATGACAACACTCATAAAATTCAACATTAATTCATTTTGGATACTCTTTAAAAATAGATATATAAAAGTTTGTCCATCAACACAATAAAGGTATATGTGGAAAATCAATAATGACTTTACTCAATGGTAAAACATTGAACAATTTTAACATCAGAAGAATGTCTATTCTCAGTGCTTTTATTCAACATAGTCCCAAGAGACCCAGCCACATCTATTAGGCAAGAAAAATAAATTTAAAAAACCATTTTCCTCCTTTTTTTTTTTGTCCATTCTTTTCTTGGGTCTTGTTTCAAGAGCCCATCTGAAATATTAAGTGGCATGCTGGGGATTGCTTTAGTCATTGAAGAAATCTTCTTAACAATAAATAATGAAATTGCTGCTGGGGAAGTATTCTTTCTGTCCTTTTCTGACTTTCCATTCCTTCTGATACTTTGACAAAGAAACTAGTAATCTGCTTTGCTGCATCTCATTAGACTCTTCGTTGTTTGTTTCCATATTTTTTATATTGACTAATTTCCAAGTGCTTTTTCAAAATTTTAAAAATTTTTGAAAATTCTTGATATGGTTTTTTAGTTAGGGTTTTGCTGCTGTGAACAGACACCATGACCAAAGCAACTCTTATACAGACAACATTTAATTGAGGCTGGCTTACATGTTCAGAGGTTCAGTCCATTATCATCAAGATGGGAACATGGTGGCATCCAGGCAGGCATGGTGCAGACCGAGCTGTGAGTAGTACATCTTCATCTGAAGGCTGCTAGCAGAATATTCACTTCCAGGCAGCTAGGTAAGGGTCTTATAACCCACATCCACAGTGACACAACTACTGCAACAGAGCCACACCTTCTAATAGTGCCACTCCCTGGGCCAAGCATATACAAACCATCACATTCCACTTCCTGGTCTCCATAGGCTTGTCCAAACATATGAGTCTATGGGGCCATACCTAAACATAGCATAATGTAAAATATATTTAGTCCAACTTCAAAAGTCTCTATACTCTACAGCAGTCTCAATAATGTTAAAAGTCCAAAGTCCAAAGTCTCTTCTGAGAGTCATCCAACTACTTAACTCTAATTCCCAAAGCAAAACAGAAAACTAGCTGGGCAAACTCCAAACTCTGCATCTCCATGCCTGATGTCAAAGCAGTCTTCAGATCTACAACTCCTTTTTCATCTTTGTTGACTGCAACAAACTTCTTTCTCCAGGGCTGGTTCCACACCCTGTTAGCAGCTTTCCTCAGCAGGTAGTCTATTGCTCTGGTATCTCAAACATCTTGGGGTCTCCAAGGCAACTTCTGTGTTAGAGTTTCTTGTTTCAGTGTCTGGAATCCACACAGGATCTTCTGGACTCGTAGGGCTGGTGTCACTTCTCCAGCTCTGCCCTCTGTAACCCCCTAAACTTAGGTTGATCCACACCACTGACAATGCAGTTCTTAGTGTGTGCGTGCGTGCGTGCGTGCGTGCGTGCGTGTGTAAATGTGCACCTAGAGGTCAATGCTGAGTTTTTCCCCATCACCCTCTACTTTATGTTTTGTGATATCTCTTCCTCAATCTGTAGCTTCCAGTGTACTAGAAAAGATGGTCAGTGAGTTCCAGGGTTCTGCCTGCCTCTGCCTCCCCAACACTGGGATTACAGACATTTGTCACTGCATCTGGCTTTTTAGGTGGGTGCTAGAGATCTAAACTCAAGTTCTTCTGTTTGCAAAGTAAGCAACTCAACTGACTGAGTCATCTCTCTAGGTCCTCTCTCCAGTCCCTCAAATAATTTATCCTTTATTTGCTATGTCAGCTTCTAAAGATAGCCTTGTTGGAGTCCAGAACAAAAAGGAGTTTCTGGGAAAGCATGCAGCTAGGCTCTTTCTAGTGGAAAATTGGAAACTAATCTTATTCCAGGGGTTGTAGTGTCTGGGAGCATTTGCATGCCCGCCTCCATTGCCAGCCCTCCTTTTTCTTCATACTTGATAGAAATCTTCCAACCCTACTTGTTCTTTGTACTTGATGGAAATTCTCAGATGCCCTACCTCTCTCTACTGATCTTTAAGCAAGGGGTTTAAAAACCAAGTGTTTCCACCTGGTCTTCAAATTTGGAGAATAAGAGTATAGTACAAATCCTTTAGACCTCAGCAAGAAGCTGGCAGTCAGGTTTTTCTTCTTTATTCTAAAGTATTCTGCTTATGGCAGGGTTAACGGATGAGTATTTCCCTGCTTTTCCATTTAAAAGATTTTATTTTATCCTTTATGTGCATGGGTGTTTTGTTTGCATTTCTGTCTGTGCAGTATGTGTGTGCCTGGGGCATAAGGACAGAAGAGGACATCTGATCCCTTAGGAGTGGAGTTAAATAGTTAAGAATTGCTATGGGGATGCTGGGAATTGAAACCAGGTCCCCCCCAGAGCAGTCAGTGCTACCTGTTCTCTCCAACCACACCCCCCTACCCTTTCTAATGGGGATGATTTCTTAGTTGTCTAGTATATAGGAGTTTTTCAAAAGGATTCTGGCCTTCTTTTGGAGAATTGATCTGTATGTTAGTATTTCCTCTGTGTGTGATGGTAAAAGAATAGCCAGGAGCCTTTTGTGTCTGGCTTGTTGTCTAAATAAAAGTTTTAAACTAGATGCTGGATTTAACCTAACAGTTCCTAATCATCCTAATATTTCTTAAGTTGCTTCAACTTCATATTTTACATAAAAAACATTTTCATGTGCTGTTTTTCTTTATTCCCATTATATTGTACATAGCAGAAGTTATGATGGTAAGAATGTGAATTTAAAAATGCCCCCCCAATGACATTTTGCTATTCCTATAGGTCAGTACCTTGTTCAGCCATCACTGGTGAATCTTCCTCTTGCAGTATATGGGGACTAATACAGAGACCCACAACTGGACAGTGTGCAGAGAGTGAAAGACTTTGAAACACTTATTGTTAAATGGGATGTCTCCATTAAACTCCTCCCCTCTGGGCTCGGGGTGCTCTGCTGAGGAGGAGGTGGACATATTTTAAAAGACAGGCAATTGAAGAAACCACAGAAACAGTGTCTGCCATACACGTATGAGCTCATAGAATCTGTAGCAGGTTCAGATCAGATAGGCTTGCAAAGGAAACATTTGTTTTTTCTAATGAAGTCTCACTGGGTATGTTAACTACACTTTAGGGTAGGCCGATGCCCAAGAGAAGATGACCAACATAAAATGAACTCAATGTTATTTCTATAGGCTTTTTGTCTCATATAGCTTTGTTTGGGCATTGTTTTTGTCTTACTGATTTTGATTGTACATTATAATTTCCGAATTTATTGTTTTGTGTGTGTATGTGTGTGTGTGTCTTTTGTGTGTCTTTATATGAGTGTGTGTTTCTTCTTCTTCTTCTCCCTCTCTCTCTCTCTCTCTCTCTCTCTCTGTGTGTGCTGCTGCTGCTGCTGCTTTTCTTTTTGTCCTTTACTTTTGTTTGTTTGTTTTTTTTGTTTGCTTGTTTGTTTTCTAAAGAAAGAAAGAAGGTATGGAGATGGAGATGGGGAGGTGGAGAATCTGGGAGGAGTTAGGGGAAGGAAAATCATGATCAGAATATACTGTACAAAATTTTTTATTTTCTATAGAAATATAAAAATGGAGGAAAATTTAGTGAGAAAGAAGGATGTGACTTTATCTTTATCTCAGTGTGGTACAATATTTTGGACAAAATAAATACAATAAGTATCCAGCCTCTCCTTCTTGTATGAGGATTCTACAATGCTGAGTAAAAATTGCAGGTACAGAGTTGGGCATGGTGGTTCACACCAATAATCCCAACATTTGGGAGTTAGAGGCAGGAGAATCAGGAGTTTCAGGCAATTTTTCCTACATAGTGAGTTCCAGGTCAGCTTGGGCTACATGAGAACTTCTCCAGAAAAAATAAAGAAAAGGGAAATTAAAAAGAAGAAATTATAGGTACATAGGTTAAGATGAGGATTCTGTGAGCCACAGTTTATTTTCAGCCATCCCATAGAAAGTGTATTTCCATATATGGGAAACAAAATGGAAAGGTTTCATTTTGTAAGCCAATTTTATTTCATATGAATAGTCATTTACATATGTTGATAGTGAAGTGCTACTTTGGTAATTCATTCTCCTCCTCCCTATCCAATTTTAACTCCCAATCTTAAATAGTTCATAAGAGCTGATTTTTTTCATTATATTTTATACCCACACAAAAATATGATGCATGAAAATCGAATGCCATTATCTTTTCATTTTACAAACATAGATTTACTTGATTGTTTTGTCGTTCGTCTTATATTTTTGTAGAGCAGTATCTTAAACCAAGCATAAGGACTATTCTAGTTTCCTTTCTGGTGCTATGATTAAATATACTTACTCAAAGCAACTTGGAGTAGAAAAGGATTTATTTTGCTAATATTTCCATGTCACAGCCTATCACTGAGGGAAAGCAGGGTAAGCACTCAAGAAGAAACTTGAAGCAGAAAACATGGAGGAATGCTGACTCCTGGCTCACTTTCTGTCTCACTTAGGTATATGTTCTGCTATTGTCATTACATAGCCCAGGACCATCTCCTTTTCTAACTCCAATTCAAATCAAGATAATTCCTCAGAAACATGCCAACAGACCAATATGATAATATATGATTTAGATACTTTTCTCCCAGGTGATTCTAGACTGTGCTAAGTTGATAATTAACGCTAACTAATTAATAGTACAATGTCCTAGGAGTATATATGGAAATATTACTAAATTGCAGATAGACAAATTCTTGTAAAAATATAACTAAAGAAATATAATAAATTACAGTTAACCATTCAAAAACATTCAAAATAATAATCTTTTGGATATTGTTATAATTAAAATATATTTAAATTTATAAAGCATTGCTTTCAGTAATCTCTTATACTTTTAAAATATCATTTTATAGTTAATTTTTATTTAGACAAAAATTGTGTCACTGAGTTGGAACATCAACTTTACTATGCAGACACAGCCTCTAATGAACTTTGACTATCAAAATTATGCATAAAGGAAAAAGAATTGCTAATCTCAATGCTATTTAGATTTTTGGTACACAATTTCATTTAAAACAGTTAGTTTGCATTTGTATAACTTATCATGATTGTTAATGTATTTTTTGAGCCTGAAGGTATTTCTAAGAAATGGAAACCCACATACTATAGATGAAAATACTAAAAGTTACTAGGTATATGAAGCATAACCTAATATTGTACACCCTTGAATTTGAAGTTAGACATGAAGTTCACGTTGTCATTTCTTTAGCTCTCTTTATAGACATAGTATATTACATTTTTACACATTTTGTGAATTTGTGATATCTTATAATTTCATACAGTGTCTATTTTCATATAAGTTGTAAGAGCATAATTTATGCAGATGAGATAATTTTCTTGAGAATATATACTTGGATGAAAAAAGTTTGCTACTGAAAATAACCTTAATGTTGCCTCTTAAATTTATACATTCAGATTAAAAGCTAAGCAGTTTTAAATCTTTAAATTGTTATTTCAAAATTTGTAGCTATCTGAGTCATAGCAGTAATTGTATTATAACAATCAGTCTTGGATAACATTATAAAAGTCTGCGCACATTCAAAGTAAATATATAATACTTCTTTGAAAGAGTACAATCACTTATGAAATAAACTGGAAATAATATTGTTTTGGTTAAATAATTGAAAAGGGCTTGTGTCTTCAATTCTTTTACTATTGCTCTGGTAAAGCACTTTGATAATAGGGTAGAAGAGATGGCCCAGCAGTTAAGAATGCTTGCTGCACTTGCAAAGAATCTTTGAGTTTGGTTCCCATTAACAGGTTGAGCAGTTCATAACCACCTATAGCTCCAGTTCCAGGAGATCCAACTTCTTTTGGCTTCTGAGGGCACTCACAGTTCTGTGTACATAGCTCCACCCAGACACAAACATACACATGATAGAAAACAAATGTTTAACCAAAATAAAGCACCATAACAAAAACAATTTAAGAGAGAGATGGTCTACTTTGGCTCACCGTTCCAGGTATATCAGTCCATCTTGGCAGAGAGGTCAAGGCTTTAGGAACTTTAAGCAGCTTCTCACATTGAATCTGCAGTAAGAGCAGAATAATGAAAGCAAAGTGCTTCTCAGCACTCATTTCCACTTACCTCGTCCTGGATCTCCTGTGTAGGGACTGGTACACAATTAAGATCTGTATTGCCATACCAATTAACATAATCAAGATAATCCCCTACTGGAACACTCGGAAGCCTATCTTCAGGTGATTGTAATTCTGTAGATTTGTCAACACTATCGCAACTTGATAATTATGTTTTCATACAGAAATTTTATAAAACCATGCAAGCATAGGAATCAAGAATTTAGTATAAACTGAATTTTGTTTCTTCTTCTGAATTTCAAATCCCATAAAATTAAGGGAATTAAATAGTTTTATGACAAGGAAAGAACATATCTCTTCTAAGTAGAAAATGCATTTTTTAGTCAAAATTAGAAATAGTTAGTTGGGTGTGATGGCTTATGCCCCTAATTCCAGCAATCAGGAGGCTGAAGCAGAATTGCTGTTAGTTTGAAGCTGGCCTGAATTACATAGTGCATTTCAGGTTAATGTGAGCTACAGACTGAGATGTTGGTTAAAATTGAAAGAAAGAAAGAAAGAAAGAAAGAAAGAAAGAAAGAAAGAAAGAAAGAAAGAAAGAAGAGAGGGGGAGAGAAAAAAAAGCTCAGAGACAACATATTGTTCTGAAAACAGTTTACCATTTAGGAAGCATATGGTATCCCTTCATGAAATCAGGGAGAAAAGAGTAATTGTGAAATACGTTCTATCAGAATTTCTAGGGGGACAGACTGTATGTTCCTAGTAAAACTATTCCATTTAAAGGTAGTGGTCCTTACATTTTCATATTAAACAACCAATTATTTTACTGTGCCTTTATGAATATATGCTTTATATCTTGAATTCCCAGATTTTGTGTTTCATTTTATTTACACTAAAAAGATTGCTGATTGCAGGTATAGCCACTGCATTTAAAACGGTAATGAAAAAATTCTCCATTTAGTATGAGACAGGATTGATTTGAAAAGACTTCCTGGAGGCCATTTATATATTTTTAAAACATTAAGTGAAAAGGCCACTTGAAGGAAAGAAAACAAGAGAAGTCTATGCTTTTCTATGTCGCTAACAATCTCAATTGTAGTGGGCTAATGCTATACATAGACATATACAGCCAGGTTGGGGTCATCCAGTCACAATAGAGTCAATTAGGTATATCTAAAATATTTTGAAATGTTTACTAAAACAAAGCATTACCAAACTTCAGTGATTTTTGACTTACATTGAGACACCACAGTTCTTTGCCCCAGCCTTATATACCCCCATTTTTAGTCATTTATCTGATTGCATTAGTAGACTTCTTAATTTAAGATATTATCCAAAGACTTTCTATCACAGCAGAAGAATATTAAGCTACATTTTCTAGTTCCCCACAATGTAATTTGAATCTTAACATTCTTTTGCTGAACATTGCAACTTTAGTCCTTTTAAAAAATATTTTGGGGTGTTTTGTTGATTGGAAGGAGACATGATCTTGCTTTGTAGTCAAGCCTGGCTTGGAAATACTGTGGAACATATATGCTTGAGTCAAAAGTTGTAATCCTGCTACATCAACTTCCTGACTGTTAGATTTATAGTTATACATTACTATGCATTACAATTTTAAAGAATATGTTTTAGATGTTAATTTTTCTAGGAATTATGTTGCATCTCCCTTGGCTTTTAAGTATAGAATTAACACTTTGTTATGTATAATTTTTCTTCTTCCCTTAAAGACTACTTTATTTGACATTAATATATGTCATTAATATGGCCACTTTTGCTTTTAAAAGTTAGTATTCAAAAGTTATTTCATATATTCAATATTCAATATATATATATTCAATATATATTTCCATCATTTCACTTTCAGCCTGTTAGACTTGAAGTGATTTTTTGCAAATATGATATAATTGTGCTATATTTCTAATTCTTTTTGGCCTATTTTTTATTTAAATTTTTATTCACTTTACATCCTGCTCACTGTCCCCCTCACAGTCACCTCCTCCCACAATCCTTCTCCCATCCCTCAGAGCACATGGGGCACCTTAGATATACACCCCCACACACACACTTCAAGTCTTTGCAATTTTTAAGTTGATGTCCTTAGATCTGTTACATCTACAGTCATTGCTACATCAGCTCTTAAGACTACCTCTTTATTTTAATTATCTGTTCTCAGTTTTATTTTTCTGCCTTCTTCTGTGTTATTTTAATCTTGATAATTTCATTTTATCCATATTGTGCTTCTCTCAACCTTTATTAGAGAGCTTTTTTTTTTTTTGCCATAGATAGTGATTAATAAAAAGACATGCAGCTGGTTAACTTGCAGAGAGAATGAATCAAGAAAGAGGAGATAGAAAGTTATAAGAGCCAGAGATAGTGGGCATCTTCAGTGAAACAGTATTTGCAGGCACGGCGGGGCCACTACACACTTGAACTCACAGTGGCTGTGAGTTCACAAGATCAAGCCAGCAAAAATTTCAGCAGAGATGGGAAGGGGCTTATTAAGTCCGAGGCTCCCAGGACCCAATGGGGCTGAGATTAGCTGAAACGCCCAACAAAGAGGAGAGAACCTGTAGAGACCATATCCAGAGGTTAAGCAAGGCCCCTGGTTGGGGGATGGGGCCACCCACTCATCTCCAAATTTTTAACCCAGAATTGCTTCTGTCTAAAGGAAATACAGGGACAAAGAGAAGAGCAGTGACTGAAGGAAAGGCCATCTAGAGACTACCCCACCTGGGGATCCATCCCATACACAGACACCAAACCCAGACACTATAGGGTATGCCAAGAAGTGCTTGCTGACAGGAGCCTGATATAGCTGTCTCCTGAGAGGCTCTGCCAGAGCCTGACAAATACAGAGGCTGATGCTTGCAGCCAACCATTGAACTGAGCGAGGGTCCCCAATGGAGGAGTTGAGAAAAGGACTGAAGGAGCTGAAGGGGTTTGTAACCTTCCCCCATAGAAAAAACAACATCAACCAGACTCCCCCCCCTACTCCCCGCATGGGGCCTAAAACCACCAAGCAAAAGAGTACACATGGGTGACCCATGGCTCTGGCAGAAGATGGCCTTGTCAGATATCAATGGGAGGAGAGGACCTTGGTCCTGTGAAGGCTCGATGCCCTAGTGGAATGCCAAGGCACAGAGGTGGAAGGGAGTGGGTGGGTCGGGTAGCACCCTCATAGAAGCAGGAAGGATGGGAGAGGGGGGAACTGGGAAAGGGGATACCATTTGAAATGTAAATAAAAATGTCCAATTAAAAAAAAAAGTCCCACCTCTAGCTGAGGAGTTGGCAAACTACAGAATTGGGAGAGGGAGGTTCAATTCCTCAGATAATGTGTTCTGAGGGGAAGCACACAATAGAAGGTTCCACACCAAGGTACATACAGTACTAAGTAGATCCAGAGGATTTAAAGAAAAGAGCGCATGAAACTGGAAGGGAAAGTGGTGTGTGGGGTAGTGTAGGGCAGTAATTGGAAAGCAGGGGTTGGTAGTAAATTTGATCAAAACATATTGTATCCATGTATAACATTCTCAAGAAAATAATAGAAGGAAAGAGCCAAAATAAAAACTTCAAACGTCCAGAATTTTAATTAATTGCACATTAACCTTAGGGAGACCTAATGCTTCAGAAAACTGTAATCTTTTCAAACTTGAAGTTGGGCTGCTAATGCTGCTGCTGCTGATTTGCTAGGACATGGTGGGTTCTTCCCTAGTTTATTCGAGCAAGGTGCAGTGGAATTCATTCTATTAGGGATATTTATGTCGGCCTCATGGAGCAGATGTGGCCAAATGGTTAAACATAACTTAATCTGCAACATAAGCCAGTTACTGAGATGGATTGTCACACTTCTATAGTCAATCAGCGGGGAAGTAACAACCACCAATGTGGTTTAAAAGTTTATCACTTTATATGGATGGCAATGCAAACTCTGCTCCCCACATCTTTATTTCTAAAGGATGATACCACATCCATATGGCCAGATAATAGGTGAAATGATGTTGTGATAGGTTATTCTGTGTTTGATCCTTGCTTATATGTCCTATGTGAAGATATGTAATATAACCACAGTGGCATGGCACTGTTCTGTCTATGAGATCTGGTAAGAGTGGGTCATTTTACAGGGTGTCATTGTTCCTTAAGTGTAAAGATGTAATCAGACAAGAGTAGGTATCATTATTAGTGTCTGGGATTTAATCAGAATAATGTAAGCAGTGTTGGATGAATTGGAGAAAAGTAGTCACTCATTTTGCAGCCACCTAGATAAATTACATACATAGGGAAGCTAGGAAGAAAGATAAAAGTAGATCTGTGGGAAAAGTTAATGTCCTGTTACCAAACCTCTCCATTCTGATGTCTTAATTCTTTCACAAATTAAAACCAGACTATAAATGCTATCTTCATTGACAGCACCACCAGTTCCTATCTGTGACTCTCCAATAATTTTTCACTCCTGTCTACCTGAAGTTATTTGTTCATTGGGCTGTCATGACATGTCATAATCCTGGTTTCTTTTCCTCCTACCTTTCCCTCCTTCCCTCCCTTCCTCTCTCCTTCTCTTCCTCCCTCCTCCTTCCCCATTCTTATTCTTATTCTCCCATATGGCTTGCTTCCACTATTTTATTTGTGAATTCAGAAACTACCTCCTATAAATTTCGCATCAACTGTCCCAGATTAGTCATTATTTATCTTCACTTCTCAAGTCAGCTCCTTTTTGTTTTAAATGATTTATGTAAGAGAAATAATTTATCCACCCAAGTTAGGCTCCTGAAACCATTCTTGATATTGTCCCTTTTCTAACCTCTCATCCACTTGATCAAGTTCTGAACAATTATTCTTTGAACCCTATCTTCTATATAACTACCCCCATTGCTCTATTTCTGACCGGATGCGTCCCTTTATTGGCCTATTGCCACGTTGTTTGAATTGATAGTCTTCTGTCCTGCCCTTCCAAATCCATATTCTCTCTGGCTAGCCGAGTAGTCTATATAAAACACAAACATCTCTAAGTCATTTGATCTTTAAATTGATGTATCTTAATTTATTTTTCCCATTCTCTTGCTATTGCCATCCATTTCTACTTCACCTCCTGTCACTTTTTGCTTTTCTTTAATATCCACTATTCAAGGACCCTTATACAATGCTATATAACCTTGGCCACAGTTTGTCTAAAAGTCATTTGCTGCATTGTTGTTTAGCTGACATCCCTTAAGGTCTAAATTGAGCATTCAAGTCTCCATATAGTCTTCTTTATAGTTGTCAAACACTCCTCTCTGCATAGCAGTTAACCTCAACTTTTTGCATAGCAGTAGGCATATCTATCTTTGTACTTTCACATTATCCTATTAAATGAATTGTAAATGTTCTGCTTCCCCTACCAACATGTGAATATCCTGATCATTTACATATATAAAATTAAGATAATTTTTCCGACTGAAGGACAGAACTTGAGCCAGCATTTTTGATGGTGCTCAAAAATGTTGAATAGCAAATTTTTGTATCCTTCACTAATGTCTGCCAAGTACATTAGAAACTTCCCTGGTGGGTAAGGGCTTTATGTATTAAGAAAACTAATCTTGGTGGGCTCAGGGGTTTTTGTTAGATTGTGATTAATACAGCAGGGGACAACATTGGAAAGAGCCCTTAAACACCTCTACTGGGACAACCTAAACTCAGGCCAATTTCTCTTCACTTAGAAAGGATTGCTGTAAATCTTGGTTGAAAAGGACATGACTTGATTTAATACAGCTTAGCTTTAAGGCACAACAAAAAAGAAATGTTTCTACTAATTGAATTATCGTCTCTAGGTGCTCTTTATCCCCATTAAATCTAAAGGGAGATATAGCCTGGAGAAGTGCACTGAGGCCTATTTACAATTACAGTTACTTCATACATGATTCTTGGGCGATTGGAAACTTTGCTTGCTATCCAAGAGACTGTTTCCTTAATTGACAGCTGTTAGGCGAGTTATACTGGAAGCAACATTATTCCAGAAAATTTCACTAAGCTTTCTCTGGAAAAATATTTTTACATTATTCTTGGGAACCACTAGTCCTTTCTTTTATTGTTATTAATCTTATCAGGATTGCTGAAGTTTTTTTTTTAAATAATCAAGAGGGACTGTATGAGCCAGGCTAAATAATACACCTGCTTTTGAAATTATAAGCACTGTCTATGATAAACTAATGAAAAAGGGAGCATCCTATTTTCTCTATTTTGAGATATGAGATATCATATAATTGTTTTCTCCATGTTTTAGTGATCAGTATTGTTCAAAAATAAAAGACTAGGGTAACTTTGCACAAAAACCATTGCTTATTATGAAAACAAGAAGCTGGAACATGACAGTGCATATTTGTAATTTCAGTACTTGGGAGTCTGATGTAGAGAGTTGAATAGTTCAAGGCCAACATGGACTATATTAGGTAGGTAAAAGACTAAAATATATCTTGTAATATAAAGTATCTTTGCAAACTATGTGGTAAGTAAAAGTCAACAGATAGCTTAATTTGGTAAACATTTATGTTCTCTCATTGACTCCAAAGAGACAAAGGCTTAAAAAGTCCTTCTTTCAGTGGAAGACTCCCTTCCTAGCTGATGGAATTCCTAAAAATAAGATTCGGTTAGAGCACTATTTGTAAATTCTTCATCTAAAGCTAATTAAGAGCATATTACACTTTAAAATCTTAACAGAGGATATGTTGGTTAAGGGATTTTTATTTTTATTTTGAAATCCATAGGGACAAAACATTAACCAGTGTCACAAATTGATTTAACCTCATTAAAATAAAAGAATAGATTAAAAAGATTATTTTGATTGATTCATTTTGATATGGTTGCAAATATCTCAAAAAATTATATATGCAATTAACTTAATTAACTTAACATTTCTACTCTGCTTGATTTTAAAAAGAATCTGAGGCTCTTTCCAAAGGTTCATAGTTTGGCTTTTACATCTAGCCTGTGGAAGAATGGGTGACATCATACCAATTAGTTCATTATATTTTTATATATATTTATGACAACATACTTTACTTCTAATCTTTAAAATTTGTATACTAAGAAAGGCAATATTAAGTAGATGAGGATTTCATAGAATCACATTATAGTATACTTACAAAAAATGGGGCAAGATGTTCAATTTTGAATAAGAGGCAGACTACATAAATGGTAGCTTGTTTGAACAGTTGTGAAAAGAAAAATGCCACAAAGATTCAGCTGAGTCATCTGTAGTTAAAGAATAAGAGCATCGATGACTTAATCCTTTCATTTCTTTCCCCTCCCCAAACCAAGAATGCAGAAAGTAAAAAGCCTGTTATGTTATGAAGAGATTGAAATAATTTATGCTGATTATATTGTCAATGTCAAAGTCAAATGCTATATTTTATTGGCGAACCTAAAGGAGGAGAATTTAAGAAAAATGCTTAAGGCCATGGTGTAATTGTTAGACAATAGGAATCTATACTCACAGTTTGGTTCATTCTTAGATTTATATCTAGTTTTATAGTCATTTTACATGATTGGACAAACGTGCCTAACTCTAACACAAATTGAAGGGGGACTATGTACTCCTTCAATCTAATATAGGGTCTTCCTCAAAATTCTCTTTTATTTTCCTACAATGTCACTTTCTCATTTTCTTTGCAAGTGGTCTTGTCACATAATTTCAATCAATGTATCCTTCCTTATCTATATTCTCATTCTCTCATCCATATGTCTATATCCTGGCCTGTGGCTTTTGTCTTGATTTCCTGCTCATCAGACAAGTGATGTCTTAATTTGCACTTGCTTGCGTTATGATTTACAGTGTGGTTGCTTGTCACAATGGCCAGTCTTTCAGCCTGCATCTTGCTCTTGCAGTCACATTTGGTCATGTCCTATATTCTCATCATTTCTGGTTATCTAAGGATCAGGAAAATCCATGGTAAGTCACAGACTTCTCTGTGGTTAACAATTATATGATGTTCATCCTGGAGATCTTCAATGGACCACCCATTCACTACAATTGTCCATTTTAGGACACTGATACATATCTTTTGGCTTGTTTCCCACGTTGAAAATCTGAAATGAACTTGCTGTTACAATCACACACACTAGTTTATTTAACATGTATGTAACCATGTGTAATAGAGGGTTAAAGTCTCGGCTGTAAAATGTAGCTAACAGTAGAGCTAGTTTAAGGCTAGAATAAAAATAAAGTGATTAGCACTTTGGTTAATA
This sequence comes from Rattus rattus, assembly GCF_011064425.1. Classification (NCBI taxonomy): domain Eukaryota; kingdom Metazoa; phylum Chordata; class Mammalia; order Rodentia; family Muridae; genus Rattus; species Rattus rattus. The sequence goes on from NC_046172.1 coordinate 36,460,055, forward strand.
ACATGTGTGCTACCAGTAGGAATATTTTGATAACATTACGTGTATAATCTAAATTTCAAATTTTTGTCTATATCTTGAAGTTCGGGTTATTAGTAAACAAGTCTGAACACAAGGTTCTTAAATGTAATTCCTTTTTTACCACTAGCGTGAAAACATCAATGTGTTATCTGCTATTGTTCTGCCTCCTTGTGTGTTGGGGGTGAGAACTTGCCAACTGAAGAAGTGATGTTCTTATAAAATTGAGTTAGACAAAACGGGTAAAGTAGGAACTGACATGCTTTATTGGCATTACTGAAATGATTGTAGAAATAAAAGGAGTTTCTTGTTTACTCAATGTAACTGTTTAAGAATTATACTGAGAAAAACCAGTTATAATGGTGGTAGAGTTTGCTAATAGACGTTCTAGAATTGTCATTGAAAGTGAAGCCTCATTTAGGCAAACTGTGTTACTAAACGCTGCATAGGTTTTTGAAGCAAACAATATGTGAAACATCATGTTTGTAGTTTGTCACTAACTTTATGTCCCATTATTACTCTTCGGAGGTTATATAAGAACGACTGAACACAAAATGACACCACGTAAAATAGATATCGAGGACCTTGTGTTGAAGGAGTTGGCCAACAACTGGAGCCCAGAGCCTGGGAGGAGGCACGTGTGGGGTTGGGGAGGTGGTTTCCGAATTACCTGGAGCCTCTTGCAGTTGACAGCTCTGACTTCCTGGGTTCCTTTTATCACCCAGGGGAGATCGGACTACACGGACCATCTAGTCCCCTATGGGCGTCTCTGGCTAGCGCCAGGCTCCTATCTGCGGAAGCCCACACCCGGTGTTCTCCGCAGGGTACGGGGAGTCACCTCGGGAGCCAACTCAGCAGCTGCGAGGGCGACAGAGAGAACAGCCAGGGCTCCCATTGTCACCCTAGCAGTTCAGCGGCGTCCCTCCCCCCTGGTGGCGAGGGGACCAGGGGGCTGGGGGGGCTATAGTACCCTCCTCCACCACCCCGGGCTCTCCGTTCAACTGGTGGGGCGACCCGTCTCTCGGAGTCTCCTGGGAGGCCACTGGGAGATATGTCCTGCAGCCGCCGCACCTGACTGCCTAACGACCTCGGGGCTGGGGAGCTCCAGCTGCAGCGGCGGACTCCCAGGCTCCAGGCATCACCGCGGCACACGCCCTCCCGGCGCAGCTCCGGGCGAGTGCGACCCCCGGGGCGGGAAGGCGGGAGCGCGACCGGCCGACACCTGGCCCGCGTGTCTGACAGAAGTCGGGCGGCGGGCACGCGCGCTGGCCCACGCACGCGTTACAGGGGCCTGCGCGCACCGCCGCCGGCCCTGGGGGCGGGACCGCGCGGGCGGCGAGCGGGGCGGGGGGGCTCGTGGAGCCGCGCCCCGCACCCGAGGGCTGGAGAGATATTTTGGGTGGCAGGAGGCCCCTCGTCATTTCCGCCGGGCGGCTCGTCGTCGTGCCGGGGGCTCCACTCCCGCGCGCCAGGCGAGCGAGCGGGCAAGTTGGCTGCGGCCGTGCGCCGGCGCCTCTTCCCTTCCCCGCCGCGACCCTCGGCGGCTCGAGCCATGAACTGAAGCCCCTCGGGACGCACACCCCGGGCTGAGCCGCGGACGCTGCAGCTGCGGTGGCAGCCTGGGCTGGGACAGAGCCGACCCCGGCGCGTTATCCCGGGCGGCCGGCTGGCCGTCGCCGCTCCCACCGCGGCCGCCTCCGACGCTCCAGCCTCCGGACGGACACACAAAAGCCACCCTCTCCCTGTCGCCCACCCTAGGAGGCTGCGGCCGGCCACTGACCCCACCTGAGGGCGCAGCGGGCTGCGGACTTGGCTTTCTGTCCGAGCTCCGCGTCCCACGCGGCACCAACCCCGCCGCCCATGGCTCTGATAATGGAACCAGTGAGCAAATGGTCTCCGAGTCAAGTAGTGGACTGGATGAAAGGTAATGCCCTCTGTGGGGAGGGAGAGGCGACACTAGGGCGCAGGGTCCCGGTACGAGGGAGGGACACCCGACAGGGCATAACCCGTCCTGGGAGCTTTCAACCGACTGCTGAGGTCCTCCCTGAGGATGGCCAGGGGTCCTCCGGCTCTAGCAGGGACTCGGGGACCCTGGTCTCCTTTTGTCTTCAGCCTGGAGGGGCGCGGGGAGCAAGAGGGCGGCGGGCGCCACCTGGTTGAAGCTGGAAGCAGGGCGGTGGAATCCCCGCGCAGCTTCCCCACTTCCCGCTTCCCTCGACGCCTTCGGGTTGAGAGGACGCGGCGACCCTTGTTTCCCTGCTAAGGGAGGAGCCCTTGGGACCTATTCTCCTGGTTGCCCCTTCATCAGCCCCTTTGTTCCTGGAAACCCGAGGCCCCTTCTCGGTCTCGCCCTGCCAAGTGCCTTCCCCAGCGCCAACTCTCCTGGCAACTTTTAAGCCCGCATAATGGGGTCAGGATGCAGTCGCTCTGGTTGGAAGCTGGGAACCCCCTCCATGATGGGCTGACGATGATCGGGAAGGGGGCGCGCTACTTTGGGGTAACATGCTTCCCTTAGGACAGCATCCAAGCTGATATATGTGGGCTCCCTCCTGCGCACCCCAGCATGTCCTTTGCTTTTCTAGGTTGAGGTCTGCGATGTTTAAACCTCTCGCGGCTTCTTGTTAAGGGTCCAACGTTAGGTTTAAAGTAATGCGCATTCAAATATTCTCCTTTCTTCCATATTGAAGCCCCCCCTCCACCCCCGACAATCGCTAATGACCAGTTTCAAACCTTCGCCCTTCTCCTAGTCACAAATGTGGGCTTTTTCTCTAGTCTCTTGGCTTTCCTGTCTCACTATCTCCCTCTGTTGTCTGACTTGAGGGGCTTGTTGAGGACCTCTCCAGTCCATCCTCAGACTGAACTCTAAGGGGATACCTACCTTGGAATAAAAGATTCTTGGACATGCTTGGAAAAATGCTTGGGGAATATGAGAGTTCTGCTTGAGTTCATACCTGAGCAGGGAAACTTAAGATATGCTTCAAGCCTTATCTGTGAAAATGCCCCTTTCAAAGAGCAAGGAGCCCCTTTCCTAGGCTTGCTTAGCAGTCAGACTTTCTAAGCTCTATATACTTGAAAATGGAAGGGATTGAAGGTAGTGGGGAGAAATTCAGTTCTCTCCTTATCTTTTCCCCCACCCTTTCGGACATTTGCCTATTCTTCTAGGGGTTCTCTTTATTTGCTTTGCTTCCTTTTCTCCCTGATTTGCCCAGTTATTTCTCACTTACTTTGATTTTCCCAACTCATCTGTAGGAAAAATGCTTTGTAACTGCGAAGCACAGTGTAAGTGCAAGTGAATTAAATTAAACCTAATTCATTATTTATCCACTGCCCCTTGTGTGCAGTGCATTGGGTACCATGGGGGTTATAAAGATGACTAAGACAAAGTCTAGCCGTGGCTCATCTTTTCTGCTGCTTGTTCTCGTTCCATATTTGCTATTAAAATTCCAGCTTCCTGAATTACACACACACAGACACACAGACACACACACACACACACACACACACACACACACACACACACGCACACACACACACAGGCACACATGTGCCTCAGGAAAATTCTGTCTTTTCAGTTTCTCAGTCATGGATGACAGAGTAGTCACAGGAAGTCAGAATGCTTTATTAAAATGCTTTCTTTGAATTTCTCTAACAGGTAAGTTGAGTTTGGGTCTGTTGCTGCAACAATATTCCGAGAAAAGCTGTCTTGGCTTCATGGGATTGCCTTCTAGAAATTCCCATGATTCGGGTAATGAGCACTGCATACTCCATCTTCTTTACCTCCCACCCAGTTAGTCTTGTGCTTTCCCTTCTCCGTTTAGGTCGCCTGAAGCAAGCACAACATACGATGTATGTCCTTTAGAAATCTCTCTAGTGCAAAATGTAGTTTCTTTGAACTTTAGTAAAGGCTATTTCCTGTAATTTTAACTTCACATGATAATTAAGTTGGATAACTTGTTTTTTTTTTTTTTTGTACCTGTTGGTGACACATTTTATAGCTACCTAAAAAAGATCAGTTAGATAACCAAGATAGAATTACATGCTTTTGTATAACAAAAGACTGAATGAGACTAAAAGAATAACTGATTTAATTATCAAGTTCAGGTCCCAGTTAGCTGCTTAGTCCCAAACTGCTTATTGTTAAATATTCTGTGATAGTCATATACATTTCAGATCCTATCAGAAAATAAGATTTTAAAAAACAGTTGGAGGAAATGAGAATTTCCCCAACTTGTTACTTATAAATGTTATCTTAGTTATTTTTCTCTAGTTCCACCAGTAAACTTTAAAAAAAGACATTTAAAAAACAGTTTCCACACTTTCCTCATTTACAGAAATGTTGGAAAGCCAACTATTAATTTAGCCTATAGCTTTGAGTTGATTAGACCTTGCTTAATTATAATTATAGTTACATAATTATAATTATAAGTGTTATAAAACCAGTACTAAGGGTGAATAGCACTTTATTTATTGTTTGTTTGTTTGTTCGTTTGTTTGTTTGAAAAGGGATCTTATATAGTACAGAGTAGCCTTGAACTTTCTGTATAGCCAAGCATGACCTAGGACTTCTGATCCTGCTTTTTCCACTACTCCAGAATTGGGATTTCAGGTGGAAGCCACCCCTCCTGGTTTTAGATGGTGCTTGGGGTCAAACTCAGGGCTTCCGTCATGTTATCACGCTTTCTACAAGCATCAAGTGAGCCACATCCCCAGACCCTAAGAAATGAGTAAGGCTCTTGAATAATTGTAGCATTCGGGGAGCTCTTCAGAGCATGTTAGTTGCATGACCCCTTCAGCATCCTTCATATTTGTAGGTTTTAGTTACAGTAAAAGTGTAGCTACCTATACTGTTTTAGTATGCACATACTTTCTTATTTCTAGACTGTTTTTTTATTTACCAGGCAGAAGAAATACAATTAGATCATATGTGTATGACTCCATGAAATTTATAGAAATGATACAGAAATTAAGTCCTCAAAGAATGAAATGAAGGATAAAAATAAATTTATTGGGATTGCACAGCGTGTGTTCAAGACTTGTTTAATGAAAGGTCCATTAACACGGCAGTTAATTTTGGTCAATAATTGTTATTGAAATGTGTTTGAAAGAGATACTGAAAATGTCTATATTAACTACTAGCAAAGATGTAAATTGCTCATGCACTCTTTGTAAATATAGCACTGTCAGGTTTTTCTTTTTTTTTTGGCTGGCAATGTATATTTGACATGGCACATTGTCGTTGTTAGTTGCAGTAAATGTACAATACATGATCCACTTAGGATTCAGTAAAATAAGGCTTTCTAGTCCAGATTAATTTGATAGTATTTTTGAATATTTGGTGATGGCTCATAAGCTTTTACACTCATTAAAAATTAAGTATATAAAATTACTGCTGGAGAAAGTATACACAACCGGTTTATTGGCACTGGAAACCAATGTCCAATTGGAAAGCATGTTTAATCATCTTATGCTTCTGATACTCTTAAAGCAGACCTTTCAAAACCAACAAAAGCAAGCAAGTTACTTAGAAAAGTCGTAGGTGATAATGTAGGCCATAACTAGCTTTTCACTAAGCCTATTGTTCTAAAATATTATTTCTCAGGTCCTGTTGATTTGAACCTCCTAGAAATAGTTCATAATCTGTGGTTACATGAGTCTCTGAAATATAACAAAAACTTCCTAACACTTCAGTGTTTCTCTTTTTATTTTTATTATTAAATGTCCTTGTTTATCTTATACTCAAGTCATTCTACTCTTCCTTTTTATAACTTTTTTGAGCTTTGAGACTAATGCAAACTATCCTCATGATCAAGATAATTATTTTCTAGGACCATTTATTTTCCTCTGTGGCATTCTTTTATCGAGTTTGAATCTCTTTCTGGGTTAAATGAAACGACTATCATCTTCAGAGTGAAGCGGAAGACCCACTTGTGCTGGCATTTTCTGATGATCTCTGGGACTTAATGCTAATCAATCTTGCAGTATTATGATCCCTCAAAAAAAAAAAACCCTATATTTTAAAATAGTCTTTAACCTATTCTGCAATAACCTGCCCTACTCTTTCTTGTTCATAATAATCCATTTTGTTCAAGAAGCAGTACCTGCCTTCTGATTTATATATTAATGACTCAGCCATCTTGAGGATAGAAAATGAAATACCTCCTTTTAAGTATTTAAAAAAAACCCTAATGTTTAAAATACAGTTCCATAATGGGGGAGATGCATATTGTTTAGTCAGTGTATATGTGAAGTGATATAGAAGAGACTATATCTGATAAGACAAATTTGTACAGGTGATTAATAATTATTTTTCTCCCCTCATAGGATGTTAGAGCTTAGGTTGAAACGTATCTTAATTTTATAGAGGAAATTGTCAAAATTTTGAGTTGAATTGAGGGAAAGAAATCAGAAATATTTGCTTGGGAACTCGAAACTGCACATGGTGTTGTGGAAAGATGTTAAACTTAATTGATCACATTGGCTTTATCACTTTTGGAAAAAATAATAGTTTTTTCAAATACACGGTATTTGATAGGCACAGCAGTCATTTCCTCTGGATTTGACAGGTTTTTTTTTTCCTAATGGGAATTTTTGTTATTTTATGTAAAGAAGATATTTATCCTCTGATGTGTATAGTCCACAAGAAACATTTGATTTATAGTGTCACTGACATTTGATTTCTAATACAATCTATTCCTGATTAGAAGAAAGCAACTACTTATGTAATTATGTTCTGTTCCTGGGCTATTATTTACTCAGTGCATTTGCATGGAAAGTATTTTAATGGAGTTTTACAATTCTTGTCTGCTTTAAAGTTTTCCTCTTTAAGAGACAACAATGCTATTTAAGAAAAAAATGTTTTCTAGGATAAAGACAGGAACCAACCTAATACACTTAGAAAATGCTTAAAAGTTTGTCTTATGCCTGCAAACACCAATCCATACAGGATGACAGATTTGTGAACCAAGAAGGGATCCAAGGGGAGGACCGGGTTTTAGCAGGCATTTGAATTGTTTAATTAAGTTATATTTGAAAAGAAATGTATCTTAATGTGGGAGGCACATCAAGAGATTCTAGAGATGCAACAACGGTGTTAACTGAGAGTTTATCTGGCTTTGTCTGGTTGAAGTGGGAAAAGTGGGTAGGAGAGGGAAAGTGAGGGAGGAGTGTGAGTAGGTGACAAAAAGTACAAGAACAAATCTGCATATGAGCAAGACAATAAAACTCTCATCATGTCCTGAGTTTAAATAAATACCACATTATAAAACTTTGGCTGCCAAAAATCAGCCCACAAAGAATGTGTATTGAATTGGTACAGCTGTTTAAAATCTGTTTCTGAGGAATAATCTAGAAATAATGTTAAAGTAGTTATTTTGAAGATTAATTACATCATTAACATTATGCTTGATATTTAGAATTTTACTGATCCAAATCCTTCTATGCAGAATGAAACAAGGCTTTTGGATATCCGTACTGTTCTTAAAGCAATGATAAATTATCATTTTCACTTATAGTAGCACAACCCCAGATTAGAGCTTAATTTGTTTCTAATGACTTTTAGCTTTCCATATAATTTCTTTACAGTACGTCACACATAAGGCTTACTTTGAAAGATGCAGTGTTCATTTTTATAGTGTAGAAGAAGGACAGTGCATCTGAACTAACTTAAAGGGGGCAATAGAGAGCAAGTAATTTGAAAAAAGTGGAGTGTAAAATTTTTTCATGATTTTCATAGTTATTTAGTGTCTGAAAAAAGGAAATAGAGTCTTGAATACAGAATCATTGTGTTGTATACCATCCAGTGAGTGAATGCACAGTTTTCATGGGTAGCATAAGTCTGTGCTTTTGAAAATGGTGTATTACTCTGGCAAATGATCAAAAGCCAAATAGTTCATTTTTGTTTAAAAAAAAAACTTCAATCTTATCTTAAATTAAAACAAATATATATCCATGATACAGAAAACAAAATAGATGATTGTTTAGGAATTTTAGGCTTGCAGCAGGCTGTTTAAAGCCACATTTCTCAGATCTTCCTAGGTTTGTGAGTATGCTCTAGTCAGCAATTGTGGAGATGTTGGAAGAAAAGTTTGAAAACTGGCTCTAGAAGAAGAAAAAGTAAATGTAATGTACTATGTGTTTCTCTTTTCTACTCTCATTACAAAGGACACACTTTTGACTTTTTCTGTTAAGGGCATGATAATTATAGCATCTTCATTTTGTGTCATCCGTAAACCTAAGGCTACAATGAACTCCTTAAGAATGATTCTCAACCCCTACACCGAGGAACCGGGAAAGGCCATAACATTTGAAATGTAAATAAAAAATCCAATAAAAAAAAAGAATGATTCTCAACTAATCACATCTCACTTCTTCTTTCTCTTGGTGGTTTTTTAAAATGACTTTTCATTGTTTTAGGCTAACGTTCAAAGCCGCTAACATGACCTATGAGTCCCTGAAGGTTTTGTGAGGTAAGGCTCATGATGGATACCAGACACTGGATACCTTAGTCCTTTTGTTTGTCCACAGCTAAGCCTTTATATGGATTTGATTCTTTCCTTCACTTTATTAGGTTTTATTGATCCTTCAGGTCTCAAGCTTTTCTTCCTACACATCAGAAAAGTCTTTCCCCCTTTCCCAAATCTTGTAGGAATCCATAGTTTTATGTTCTCGTAGTACAACCTACACCTCTTATGTTCCACTTACCGATTTTATTTTATCATTCCTTCCTATAATTATCTAATGACTGTTCTACTAGATGAAGGCACAGACCCCATCTATTGTAAGTAACAATGTATAAAACACTAGTGGTAATATATACAATCAGAAAACATTTGTTCAGTGAAGGAATAAATAAATTTATTTTCAGGTTACTGATCTGTCAGCAAATCTTTTTCCTAGGTGGCAAGGCTTGCACATAAATTCTCCTTTTTTTTTTTTTTTTCGAGACTGGGGACCTAACCCAGGCCTTATGCCCCTAGGCAGCGCTCTACCACTGAGCTAAATCCCCAACCCCCATAAATTCTCTAATTGCATTTTAATAGACACTTCATTGCTAATGTGCATGCTATATGCCAGAATATAGACTAAGATAGGGTTGTATGATCTCTATTTCTTGGTTGTACTGACTTTACCCAATTCAAAATCCTAAATCATGGCTTAGAATTATTGTGTTAAGAAATAATAATAATTTCAACGAGTGAATGGATGACACTGGTGTTCATACCATAGGTATTACAATATGACACAGATCCTATTTTCTAATTAAAATAGGCTAGTATTATATGCAAACACCTATAAACAAATATTTAGTTTAAAAACTAAAATAAACCTCTTTTAAACATTTCATTTACATCAGTCAAATATCTTGATTATTTCACCATTTTATAGTTCAGAAAGAACTCTATAGAGAGCATGGGAGACTGGTATTGGTAGAATCCCTTTGGGTTTTTAATTTCCATATAAGGGTTTAAAAATAGTTTATACGGGGTTGGGGATTTAGCTCAGTGGTAGAGCGCTTGCCTAGCAAGCACAAGACCCTGGGTTCGGTCCCCAGCTCCGAAAAAAAGAAAAAAAATAGTTTATACAATATTATTAAATGTATTTTTTCCACAGTGAAAATACAGTTGACTTAATTAAGGAAATAATTCAAAAAAACTCCATTTAATTAAACATGTTATTATCACATATTTTAAATATAGAACTTATATTTTATTATCAGAAATTAAGATACTTAAGACACTTTTAAATTAGTAGTTTTGTAATTTTCTATCCTTCCTCCTGTGTTTGATAAAAATATGTTGAATATTTTAAAGTTTATGAAAGTTTATTTTGCTAAGTGTTTGGCAGTTATTTTATAAGAACATATATAGAAGATTCACTATAAAATATTGCTTGTTGAATGAATGAGCCTCATGTGGATTTCTTGAGAGTAATGTGCTATTAAATAAACACTACTAGAGAGTTTCTTAATAAAATATTTTTCCTCTCAGTTTAAAGTTTGTAATGCATAAGTTACCATAACTGAATTCTTAAGACTTTGACAACACACACACACACACACACACACACACACACACACACACAGAGAGACATACCCACTATCAAAAAAACAGAAAAAAAACCCCAAGAAACATACACTCACAACCCCTAAACAACAAAGTAAAAACAAAACCCCCAAATACACAAAATCAGAAACCATAATATTTAAGCAAAAGACTAGAAAGACAAAGGAATGCCCAAAGAAAGCAATATGAGACAAAAAGTCTATAAAAATCCCATTGACTTCAACGTGCTAGCCATCTATTGCTGGTCACGGGGCCTACCCATGTGTGCTTAATATACCCAGTGAGACTCCATTGGAGAAAACTAATATTTCCTTTGGCAAGCAGATGTCAATTGCAGATAGCTTCTTTGTTAGGGATGGAAGCCCATGCCTACACCCCCTCTCAGTGCTGGCACCCCATCTGCCTTGAACCTCTAAAGGCCCCACGTATGTTGCCACAGTCTCTGTGAGTTCATACGTTCATCATCAGTCCTGTTGTGTCTAGAAGACACTGTTTCCTTGGTGTTATCCATAATGTCCCAGATAATTCTGCAGGACTCTGATTTGCACTTATATATTGAATTTACTTACAAATAAACATTCATTCACTATGATAGAAAATTTAAAGCTTGAAAAATGTATTCCTTTTTTATTTTTATGAAATTATAACAAACCTAATATAGGTTTGCATTATCTTCCTCATCTTTATTAAGATTTATCAATACTTTCATTGATCCATTAAAATTTAAATTAAGTAGCATTTATGTTCATCTGTAGAATATTTTGGCACAATGTAAAATTTTTCAAAAGCTAAGTATTAAGTAAACTAAAACTTTAACATTTATATTAAACTGAAAATATTTGTCAAGTGTTATATATATATATATATATATATATATATATATCTATTATGTTGACTGGACATTAATGTTCTTAGACATTACTCTTCCAAGATAGATTGGATAATCTTTAGATATAGTGATATATAAGAATATGTTATGTCAGTCACTTTTTAAATTATTGCTCAATAATTTATGTTGTTATTTGCTTGAATTTTTATTTTGTTCCATAAGCATTTGTTATTTAAAGAACAGTTTATAACATGTTTTCCCAAATAATACCTATAAGTCAGTAGAAGTCTGACTGAAATCCTGGATCTTACTTTTTTATTGTTTATTAGTGAACAGTTGTGCAATTTATTATAAGTAGCGATAACATTAAGCCTTCCATTTAAATTTAAGTGAATAAAAGATTTTTACTTTACTATGATTTGAGGAGAGAAGAGGGGAGGAAAAAGGGGACAGGATCAGGTATTGGAAGGGGCAGGAGAGAAGTACAGAGGGTCAGGAAATCAGATAGAAATATGTAGCAGTGGAGAATGGGGAACTGGGGTTAGCCATTAGAAAGTCCAAGACTCCAGGGAAGCGAGGGACTCCCAGGACCCAAAGAGGTTGACATTAGCCGAAATATCCAACAAAGGAGAGATAGAACCTGTAGAGACCACCTCCAGTAGATAGGCACAGCCCCCAGGTGAGGAATGGGGCCACTCGCCTGTCTCAAAATTGTTAACCCAGAAATGTTCCTGTCCAAAGGAAAGGCAGGGACAGAAAATGGAACAGAGACTGAAGGAAAGGCCATCTGAGGACTGCCCCAACATGGGATCCTATCTACAGACACCAAACCCAGACACTATTGCTGATACCAAGTACCTGCTGACAGGAGCCTGGTATGGCTGTTCCCTGAGAGGTCCTACCAGCACCTGACCAATACAGGTGCAGATACTCACAGTCAACCATTAGACTGAGCCCGGGACTCCAATCCCCAATGGAAGAACTGAGGACTGAAGGAGCTGAAGGGCTTTTTAATCCCATAGGAAGAGTAATATCAATTAATTGGACCACCCAGAGCTTGCAGAGCTCCTAGAGACTAAAGCACCTACCAAAGAGTACACATGGAGGGACCCATGGCTCCAGATATGTATGTAGCAGAGGATGGCATTATCTGACATCAATGGGACAGGAAGCCCTTCATGTGGAAGCTGGATGTTCTAGTGTAGGGGGATGCTAGAGTGGTGAGGCAGGAGTGGGTGACTGGGTGAAGAAGCACCCTCATAGAGGCAAAGAGGATGGGGAGACAGGGAATGAGATGGGGGCTTTGTTTTGTGGAGTGGAAACCAGGAAGGGGATATTATTTGAAATGTAAACTAATAAAATGATTAATAAAAAAGAGAAATATTTAGAGATGTGGTCTCCATCCATCACTACTATTATTCAATATTATTAATTTTTAAATGTTATCTAAGGTTTCTCAAAATGAGCTTATTCATTTATTTCTTAGTCCCATATTGAAAACAAAATAAAATATGAAGTCATACTTTTTGAGTGTTGTTTACCAAAAATTATCCTAGAATTAATTTTCTAATGAGATGGTTATAATAATCATGTAATCAATTAATAAAAGTTTTAAATAGTAGCCTTAAATAATTCTGAATGGTTGGTTTTAAGAATCTGTTTCATTTTATGTGTCCTATATGTGTATGCAGGAGTTTACTACTTCTTATGCTATATATTGTCTTACTCTGGTTGTATTGTTTTCAAAAAGTTTAAACATACTGGGTCCTTGTGGTTTTTCCCTCCTTCCAGAGCAGAAAATTTATGTTTTACTTTTGTGTGTGTGATTTATTTATATTGTATTTTTCAAATGGGCCATGAAGATATTAAGTTTGTGTACATATGATACAAAATGTAGAATGTCAGCTATTGTTGCTTAAAATATAGAAACTCAATAATCTGATTCATAACTATTAATACTACTAGAATGTACATAAAAATCACATTTTATATGGTATAGAGCCTACATGGCAGTGGTTCTCAATCTGTGGGTAGAGACTCTTTGGGGTCAAATGACTGTTTCACAGGGTCACCTATCAGATATCCTGTATATCAGATATTTACATCATGATGCATAATAGTAGCAGAATTAGTTATGAAATAGCAACAATAATTTCATGGATGGGCATCCTAACATGAAGAACTGTATTAAAAGTGTTGCAGCATTAGGAAGGTTGAGAGCCACTGCTATATTGTATGGAATAGATAGGTGTTTCTTTCCTATTCCCTCCCTATTGGTAACAGGATAAGCTTTGTGGCAGTCTTTTTGGGGACAGTGATTTAAGCCTTTTTTTATCCAAAAGGATATGAGAACAGATACTATCATTTTGATGTTAAATTGCTAATAGAATCTAATGGAATATATATGGTTAATTTTTCTTCATGATTTTCCCTAGGTATAATGTTTTGAGTTTATTTGCGGTAAAAACTTGTTATTTCAGATTACATTTTCTTGGGCTTTAGTTGAAGATTTCTTTTGACATAAGATGATCATGTTTGCCAATAAATACTATAGTACCTATAAAATTGGAAAGGAATTGTTTGACATGAAAAAAATAGTGTTTTTAAGCATCCTATTTTCCAGGAGCCATTTTCACACAGAAAATATCATAGTTAGAATTAGTTTGTGAATTTAGTTAAAATTTTTGCTTACATGTAATGACAGATTTTTTTAATATTTTGAAATATTTTTTGCAAACACTATATAGTACAACTTGGTTCTTCTCATTTGCCAAAATGATAAAGGTCTCATGCACTTTACATTTAATAATAGTAGTAATCCTAGAAGCTGAAATAAGGGAGCGGTAGATGGCTCAGATGTAAAGCCACCTGCTACCAAACTTGACAACCGGAAGCCATTTCCCCCGGACCCACAGAGTCTTTCCCTGAAGATTTATTTGTTGTGATTCTATAGTTCTTAAGCCCTTACATATCTACAAGATGTCAATTGGTTTCTTAAAATTGTTTTCTTTGAAAAGTATTATTCATTTAAAATTATGGTATGTGATGGTTTAGTGAACCAGTAAAATAATTTAAACAGGAAGGGATATGGAGGCAAAGTTTGGAGCAGAGACTGAAGGAACGGCCATTTAGAGCCTGCCCCACATGGGTGTACAGCCCATATATATACAGTCACCAAAACTAGATAAGATTGATGAAGCTAAAAAGTGCATGTTGACAGGAGCCCAATATAGCTGTCTCCTGAGAGGCACTGCCAGAGCATGTCAAATGCAGAGGCGAATGCTAGCAGCAAACCATTGAACTGAGAGCAGGGTCCCAGTTGGAGGAATTAGAGAAAGGATTGAAGGAGCTGAAGGGGCTTGCAATCCCATAAGAACAACAATGCCAACCATCCAGAGCTCCCAGGGGACTAAACCCTGCTCAGGGACGACCCATACCCAGCCGTTATGTAGCAGAGAATGGCCTTTTTAAAAGCAAGGAGAAGCCCTGGTCATGCCAGGCTGGACCTCTGTGTAGGGAAATGTCGGAAGGTGGGCAAGGGGCAGATGGGGAGGGGATGGCATAGGGGGCTTATCTCTCTGAGAAACCGGGAAAGGAATAACATTTGAATGTAAATTTAAAAAATCCAATAAAAGAAAAAATAATTTAAACACTAAAGAAAATTTAATGTAATAAAAAATGGTAAAATGAGTATAAAGTTTGGAATGATCGAGCTAGATGTCTGACCAGTTTTATTACCTATAATAAAATACTAATGAAAGGTATAATATACTTATAAGATTTAATATATTTAAAGGTATAGTAGTATATTTAAAGTAATACTTATAGCTTTATTTATGCATTAAGCACCTATTCCTATATGTATGAAGAAACCTAAGTAGAATTACTTAAGAGTAAAAACAAAATAATACATTGTATTTTTCCTTGTTTTTATTAATAGAATTCAAGTAAGCCTGATTGGAATGGAAGTTTTAAACAAATAAAATAACTTAAGCTATTATTGTAGAAAGAATTAATTTGAAGTCTCTCAGTTGTTAAAGAAATCATCACAATACCTAGGACAATAGGCACTTGAAGCAAATGACTGAACTCTGACAGTTACTTTGGAGTTCATTTGATAGAAAAAGCATATCTTTCTATTACACTGTGCAGCACCTTTTGAAATCCCCACAAATGAAAATGAATTTTCCTTTTGTTTTTTTTTTCTTTCAGTCAGTTCATCACTTTTCACAATAGAGTTGTTGACATGTATGTTTAAAAGAAGTCTGGTAAGAGCAAGGCCTGAATGCAATAATATTGTGGATCTACATCTAAGTTAATTTTCTTATTTTTGTTAGTTTGAATGAGGCTACTTTGCCAGGTAAATTATTCTGTTCAAAGACATTGAACAGAATAACAGCTAGGGAAACAAAAGTTATTTCTTTATTTTATTAGTGTATAATTATTCAAATTTCTAGTTTCATAAATGTTACAAATTCTCTAAAGAGAATAGCCTTATTCTTTTTGGACTACTTTTCATATAACAGATTTTATATATATATATATATATGTATATGTGTATATATATATATATATACACACACACATATATATATGTATATGTATATATGCACACGTGTGTATATATATAATTTGTATATTTTGTATTCATTATCTATTATATATTATATATGCACCATATGTATTATATACATTATATACACATGTATATATTATACACACATATGCATACACATGTATATATTATATACACATACCTATATAATTAATTATATTATATATATATAAATCTGTGCATATACTGAAATCATATTTATAGGAGGTATCAAATATATGATTTTAATTTGAAAACATCAGTATAATGGAATCTTGATACTATTGTATATATCTCTATTCTTAGCTACTTGAAAGACTGAGGCAGAAGGATTGTTTCAGTCCAGGAGTTTGAAATCAATCTCAATAACATAGTAAGACTCCATCTTAAGAAAATCACTATAATGTCCTTTCTTTAATAAGGTGGATTTCTCTATGTAGAGACTCAGTTTATCTATGTGTTTTATTTCTATTGCTATAAGAAACTCTATGGCCAACAGCAATATGGGAGAAAAGGGTTGAATACCTTACACTTCCACATTATACTCCATCATTGAGGAGAAGCAGGGCAGAAACTCAAGTAGGGCAAGAGCCTGGAGGCTGGAACTGAGCAGAGACCACAGAGGAATGCTGCTTACTGGCTTGCTCTCCATACTCATCAGTTACCTTTGTTACACCTCCTAGGACATACATACCCAGAGAGTAACATGGGGCACGGTAGGCTGTGTCCTCCCACATCAATCATTAATCAGGAAAATGCACCACAGACTAGGCTATAGGCTACTTTGATAGAGAAGCTTTTTCTCAGTTGAGGTTCCTGCTTCCCAGATGACTCTAGTTTGTATCAAGTTAACAAAACAACAACAACAACAACCCCCTCCCCCCCAAAAAAAAACTAACCAGCACATATGGGAAAGAAAATAATTGTTTTTTCTGACATATAGTGAACATATCTGAATTTAAAAGGCACATTAAGATGTGAAGTCATTCAATATAATATGCATAAGGAAACAGAAGAGATGGGGGTCACAGTGACTATTAGGAGAAATAGTGACAGAACAGATAGATTCCTTTGATATGTTACCTTAGTTATAAGGTGCTGGTGGTTAACATTTGCATTCCTTAATTGTGGGTGTTGGCGATAATTTGTTTCCACATAAGAGAGTGTAGGAAGAGGGAAGCATATAATTTTGTAAAAACCTAGCAATTTCTGTCTTGGCCAGGTGATCAAAGTTATCATTGATATGTAATTTTTATGTCATATATCCTTGATATGGTATGATGAGGACAATTCTCTGTGATCTCTTCCTTCAAACCTATAATCCTATCCTAACCATAAAAAATTTAGAAAACCAATATTTAACGACATTTTAAGAAGTATCTAATACCCTTCAACCTTACCAAGTGAATAGGAGAAACAGAATAGTCTAGAGACATGATGATTAATTGTTAATATGGTAGACTGATAGTATTCTAGAACATAAAAATGTACATTAGAAAAAATCCAATGACATAGTAATAAAATTACTATTTCAATAAATAATAATTCTAGCTACAACTGCACCATAAGAAAATGAGCTGTTAATAGGACTATCTGGGTAAAAGGTACATAGGAACTGGAAACTGTTAATACTGTTTTTCATCTTTCCTATGATCCTGAAACCTATATTGAAATTAAAGTTTATTTAAGAAAACAATCAACTTTAACATACTTTTATTTTTAGTAATTTAAAGGATAGCAATATCTCATGTGAAATAGTTTTGACATATCTTGCTAAAACTATAAATTATCAACATTTTCAAAGGAAAAAAAATCCCTTGAAATAAAGGGAAGTTTTTCATTATGAAGGTTTGTTCCACATAACAACCCAACCTTTGTGATAACTTCAGAAGCATTTTAATTTTTATGAATATATTCTCCAGTAATTTGAAAGGTAATTTCTTTTTGAAAGAATGCTATACTTGGCTACCATTCTACTGAAATTAACCTTTTACTTAATTAATTTTTCGAAATTGCCTTTCGGTAATCACGAAGTATGTATGCGAAAAGGAAGGGAAACTTGATATACTTAGGATGCAAACTACCAAAACTAAGCTGATTCCCTGTATATTTTTGCCTGCTAACTAGATGCAGTTAGACCCTTGCACAGAAGATTGTGCTATTCTAAACATCGTTAACAAAGCCTGCTTCTCAACACTCATTCTAATTGTAGTTTCTGTTTCCCACAGACACTTTTGTTCAGGAATGTTAAACACAGCATGAAAATTTTGAGCAAATAAATGTGGTGCATAATAATTGATTTTCAGCTGTATGAATATAAGTGCATGTATAAATAGTGACACATATTTACTTAGGGCAGACTTGCTGAAACTGAAATGCTTTTTTTCGCTAATTACTTTACTGCAAGTGTGCAATGGTTTTGTCATTAAATGTAACACCTTATTTTCATTATGATAGGTCTGTGAAATGTGTTTAGCTAAATTTGGGTTAGGAGGATGGTTAGAATTTTAAGACCTGCCATCATATCTCCAAGAAAATCATATTATACTTTGAAACATAACTACTTTAATACTTGCGTTTAATTCCTACAGTTTTTTAAACTAAGGATCTTTTTGTTTTTTTTAGAATACTGATATGAAAATTTGTTTCGCTAATAATTAAATGTAATACAGCCAGAACTTTTAAATTCGTTTTTCTTGCCACAACAAACCAAATATAATTAAGACAATTTCAAGTTCCTGATCATTTTTTAGTAATCTATCTCTATAAAAGTGTGTGTTTCTGCTGATATCGATGACTGATATGGATATATTAAAATGCTGCACAAACAGTTTGGACTTCATACTCTGTAAATACATTACTATGTGTATGCATTAATGCATTTGCACAAAGTTTTTTTTAAACCATGATCTCAAAGATTAACGAAGGAAGTTTGTTTCATTTGAAATCCTCTTGATTTTAGTAAGCCTTGTATTTGAAGAAATCCACAAAACAAATTGGGCTGTGAATATCAAGATTATTAAAATATTTGAACAGGGTATGACTGGAAAGGATGGTTTGAGTTTAGATGATTCTTACCTGCTTTCAGGATCCTTTTCCTCCTAGTGAGTTGCCTCATCTAGCCTTAATATGAGGAGAGGTGACTAGTCCTATTGCAACTTGATATACCATGTTTGGTTGATATCCTGGGGAGGCCTGCCTTTTTGCTGAAGAAAGCAAGTGAAGTGAATCTAGGAGAGAGGGAGTTTGGGAGGAGAGGAGGGAAGGAAACTGTGCATATATCGAGAAGAATAAATTTAAAAATTAAAGAAAAATACCTTCCCAGTAGTATTATTATAAGATGACTTGGATTTTTTTTATTACTGGTTATTGTGATAGTAAAGATAGTTTAGGCAGTCATATAATAATTAGAGACTGTGTTAGAAGCCATGTGCATGATTTGCATGACTTGCGAAATACAAATGGTATGAAGTAAGCCTGGAAGCTTTTCTAGAGTTCATATGAACTTGCATGTTCCATGAAGTTGGAACATCAAAATGTCAGTGGTATTTTTCAAGGGTGCTGAAAACACTTGTTATCTCCTGTGTTCATTTTAAAGGCCCATTTTTTTTTATCTTTTTTTTATTTTGACATTTCTTCTCTCTACTGACCAAAGATTAAAGGGATATTTAATAAGAAACACTGTATCTTACAGATAATCCAAATTATCACTAGTATTGTGTTGAACCCAAATACCTATATTTTCTTATGTACCCAACTTTTTCTTTATGTAACTCGGCTTTTACTTTTGAAGCTATAGATAAAAATAGAAATAATGAAAATGTGCTTTATGGATAATTCAGAAGAATAATTATTCAAAATGACTAAACTTTGGTAGAAATGAAATGACATTTCAACAGTGGAAAAATAGATTGTTACTTCACACTATATTAAATGATCTTCAGAAAAACTGATTTTAATATATTCCAACTTAGAAATAATTCACTGAATGTCACTAACATATACTTTCTTTTAAGATATGGTACAAGAAAAACAATTTTATTGATTTAAAAATGTATCTGCAAGGTGGATTTCACAGGGGTGGCTCTTTATTGGAAGGCCTTTCAGTTTCACTAGCTTTTGTTACCTATGTAATCAATATATTTTAAACATATTTTTATTATTTGATATTATATATATACATATATTTTTATTACACACACTTCCTTGTCTAACAGTCTTACTGTAATAATTCTCTCCAAATTATTTTTTTTCTTACTTGAGTCAGCTGATGCTTTAATCAGTTCGGCTAATGAATAGAATATTTAGTATTTGCTTGATTCTGTACAGGAACTTGATGTGAAGGTCCTAAGGCATTAATGTTGATGGCTCTGCCATCCATCACTGGTTAAGTCTGAATTAATATAGATGGCCTCTTAGTAGGAGACCCTACATACAAAGATTCCTTGAGCTTCCCAACTTTATTTTATTAAAAGAATCATAATCACTGAAATTTTACTTCTTTGATAAAATGCTTAGATATTAAGCATTACAATTTTAACATCACAGGTTTATATACAGTGGTCATAATTATTAAATCCTGAGTCTCTGCATTAAATATGATACGTATATGGTACTTATGAGCCCTATCCATTTAGATGACAAGAGTGTACTGTATTGACTTGTTATAGAAAGTGGATCTTAGATGAAATTACCAACAGTGGGGAGAGGGAACTTGTAGAGTCCACCTCCAGTAGAAAGACAGGGCATCAAGTGGAGAGATGGGGTTGCTGTCCCACAATCAAAAACTCTGACCCAGTATTGTTCCTGTCTAAAAGAAATTCAGGGACAAAAATGGAGAAGAGACTGAGGGAAAATTGGTCCAGCGATAGAC
This sequence comes from Rattus rattus, assembly GCF_011064425.1. Lineage (NCBI taxonomy): Eukaryota > Metazoa > Chordata > Mammalia > Rodentia > Muridae > Rattus > Rattus rattus. The sequence continues at coordinate 36,480,427 of NC_046172.1, forward strand.
CCAAATTGGGATCCATCTCAAGGGGAAGCTCCAAGGCCTGACACTATTACTAATGCTATGGTATGCTTACAGACAGAAGCCTAGTATGGCTGTCCTCTGAGAGGCCCAACAAGCAGCTGAAAGACCCAGATACAGGTACTAGCACCCAGCTAATGGACAGAAGATGGGGACCCCTGTGGTTGAATTGGGGAAAAACTGGAAGAAGCTGAGGAGGATGGCAGTTACATGGGAAGACCAGCAGTCTCAACTGACCTGGACCCCAGAGATCTCTCAGACACCGAGAGCCACCAACCAGGCAGCATACAACAGCTGATATGAGGTCCCCTGACACATATACAGCAGAGCACTGCCTGGTCTGGCCTTACTGAGAGAAGATGCACCTAACCTTCGAGAGACTTGAGGCCCCAGGGAATGGAAAGGTCTGATGGGGTGGGAGTGGGATGAGTGGCCATCCTCTTGGAGACAGATGAGGAATGGGATGAGGAACAGTTGGAGAGCTGACCAAGATGGGGAAAAGGAATGGACTTTAAAAAATTAAAGATTAATAATAAAAAGTACTATATTTGCCCAATTGTAATATTATAAAATAAGAATGCAGAACTATGAAAGATGCTGAAAAAAAAAAAAATAAATGAACCATTTCTTCTGAGCTTGAATCACTTTGAAAATAACAGAGAATGGTTGGCAAAACAATGCTTTTTCATTCACTTATTATAAGTAATATTTGGATTTAGGACAATTGAAAAATGTTAAGTCAGCAAATTAGGTCCCATGTTGTGCAGAACAGCGGTTGGAAAGTTACTAAAAATCTTATGGTGGCTTTTAATTTATTTTATTACCAGCAGCTTTGTTTATCCCCTTAGGTGTGACTTCCATTTGTGTTTTCCTTGGGAAAATGGCTTTGTATCTCTTAACATTAGTATATCTTAATGTAAGTAAAGTCAATTCATACACATAATTCTGAGGTATTTTTAAGTGTAGAAATTTATTAAGATCTTTGAATCAGTTCAACAGTGCTGACTTTAAAGATTTAAGAGACAGGGTTCTATTTAACAATTGATAGGCTCATATTTGATAGTATGCAATATTTTATACTTTCTTTCAAATTTAAAGGTATTTTGTATTTTCTTGATAGTGGTTAATTTTGAGCCATTCATAACTACCTTTTAAACCATGTTTACGTTTAAAGCAGCAGTTTTCAACCTTGGGGGGTTATATGTCAGATATCCTTCATATCAGATATTTACATTACAATAAATAATAGTAGCAAAATTACAGTGAGGAAGCAGCAACAAAATACTTTTATGACTGGGGCTCACCACAGCATAAGAAACTATATGAAAGGTTGCAGCATTAGGAAGTTTGAGAACCACTGGTTTAAAGTAAGTGCATTTTTAAAAAAAAGCAACATGAGATTATAAGGTTGAGAATTTGTACTTTTATGTCATACTTTGGATTTTTTATTTTTCTTTCCTATAAAAAGAAAGCTGAACAGTACATTGTCCTTTAAAATTCTTAGTCTCTGATCCTAAGCTAATTCATTTCCACATTTGATTTAATGGCCCCCAGAGATAACAGTCCTTTTGAATTTTTTCATTTCAGTTACATTCTGGTGCCTAATTGAATACTGAGTACAAAACTAAATGAGGATTAAGTGAACACTTTCTGTGTAATAAAAGCAGATGCCTTCTTTGTATTTAAAGGTAGATCTGATTCCCCACCACCAGTGTGGTTTATCATTTACAGATATTGTTTGAGGAAATTCTTGCAATATTAGATTATAATTATCTCTCTATGTTCCTTTCTTTTTAAAACAATTATCTTCAATTTTATTAACATTTTTTATTTGATTAGCGAAAAGAGAGTGAAAGTGAGTCAGGAAACAACATAGAGGTCCAGTTCTTGCCTTTAAACCATGGGGGTCCCAAGGATGGAACTCCTGTCCTTAGACTTGGTGGTAATTACCTTTATCCACTAAACCATCTTGCCAGTCCTCCTCTTTTTTGTTCCTCTTTCACTACAGGAGTGTGCCTTAAAGCATTGGAGAGATGATTCAGTCATTAGTTAAAGACTAGACTCACAACCAAAATGTGAAGAATCTGCCTTAAGTTCTTAACAAAATAAATACAATTCAAACACCTTTATCTTAAGAGTATTTTCTGAAAAGACACTGCTTTATTTCTTATCACACTGACACCTTTGTCCTCTGTATAGAACTATTAGAAATCTCTCATTAATTTGCCATCATATTACATGCAAAGAATTGAGTCTAGATATTGCCATCATTACATCTAAAGAACTGAGCCTAGAAAAGATAAAGAACTTGTCTAAACTCCTTTATCTTGCTAGTAGTAAAATTAGTATGACAAAGAATCTAATGTACAAGAGCTCAGAAATAGTATTCTCTATGAATCTTTTCATTATTATGAAGACAACTCTTATGGGAACAAAATAATGAATACTTTGTTGATGTCAGAACTAAGAAAAATCTTATTTTTACAGTTCTAACTTTAGTTGTCTTTATCTTTCATTTTTTTCTTTTTGTCCTCTTCTCTCTCCTAATGAAACTTTTGTTCTCAACAATTCCTATTCCTGCATTCATGTCTTCTTTTTGCATGTTACCTACTGAATTTAATTAATTTTTCTTGCCCAAATATGGGTGGGAGGTTATGCATTGGTGTTGAGGCAATATATCAGTGATCACACCACTACCACTAGTGCCTCAGGAAGGAAGGGCAGCTTCTAGGCCCCTCCTATGGCTCATGATAAAATATTGATGGACTCATTTGTGTAAAAGTCTTGTGCAAATAATCCACAATTGTGTTGCATTCATGAGAGCCATGTCTTGCAAAGATCTTTTTGCTGAATGTCTCCTCATCCTTGAGTTCTTGCATTCTGTGTTTTCTCTTTGATGATATTCCTTGAACTTTGGCGGTAATGATAGAGCTTCCCCATTTATGTCTGGACACTCATTATCAGTTATTCTACATTTAATCACTCAGGTGTTTCTTAAGTAACCACTGCCAGATACAATTATGAAGCATTTGTAATGGAAGCTGGATGCGTCACTTAATGTATGTGTATAAACGTGAGTACTTAGAAGGCAGTTTGACAACATGACTATTTAACCAAGCAATAGTAACAGGCCTATCTTTAGGGTCCCTTACTTCCCCAGCTGTGATCTCATAATCCAAGATACAGAACCAGGTGTGAGGACCTTACTTAGGACCTGTCTCCAGATCCAGTCCATGATATTGTTACTACCACAACATCTATGCCACTACTGCATTTGTTGGCAAAGATTGTTGATGACTTTTCTTCCCCAAGTAACCTACGCAGCACCTCTGGCACTATGAAGGCCAACCAGCTGGGAAGATACTTTTAGTTCACCTCTAGCATGATTTTAGAACACAGGCAATAATCCTATTTCATAGAAAAGTACCCTCATACGGAAATGTTTTAGATTTTGTTTATCACTATCAAATGTAAAATTCCAATAAAATGCAAACCACATTTATAGAACTAAAGTGCTAAACTGTTGATGCAAACTTTTCCTTCCAGTTCAGCTCCAGCATGATTAAAAGAACACAGGCAATTATAAGTATTTAGGTTAGAATAATACCCTCCTAAAATTGTTGTCTGAAAACTTTTCTTCATTATTTATTCATTTTATATTCCAATCACAGACCACCCCCACTCTACTTCTAGTTCCACCCTCACAAAACACTCTCCTCACTACCCTCTTCCTTTCTCTTTAGAAAAGAGGAAGTCACCAATGGGAACCAATTTGCCCTGGCACATCCAGTCACAGCAGGACTAAGTGCATCCTCTTCTGCTAAAGTGTGAGCAGTCCCAAGTGGAAGGAATACAAAAAGTGGGCAACAGAGGGTCTAGTCAAGAGTTAGCCCCCCACTCAGTTGTTGGGGATTCACATAGCAAATCCACACATCTGCTATAAATCATGTGTAGGGGCCTGGGTCCAGCTCTTCATGTTCTTTGGTTTGGTGGTTCAGTCTCCTATAAGCCCCTGGGCCCCGGGTTGTCGACTCTGTCTGTGCAAGTCTTCTTAAGTCTCTCACGACCCCTCTCACTCCTCAATCCTGGGAAATGGGATATTGGAGATAGATAGAAAGAGTAAAATTGTAATAATCATTAGAATGAATTGCATCCCCACAATGCCAGATTTCTCATTGCGAAAGCTGTGAAAGGTGGAATGGTAACAACCTTTTTGCCACCAAAAGCAATATAACCACCCCAGGATAGCACTGGCGTATACTTTGAGGGCCAGTAAGAAGGTTTCATGTCATTGGCAACCACCTCGTTTCTTCATGTTCCATAACAAATGGTTAACTAGTGTAATTAAAATGCTTCTCAGCTGTTAATGAGTATGATGACTGCAATATGTCACTTATTTTGAACTAGTAGTTTTAAATGCTTGATTTGTCTACTTCCACTGATTTGTAATTTTGGGGAGTTTAAATTTAAATAATAATGATGAATTAAAATGAAAAAACATACAAGAGAATTCAGTGAGACTTGTTTCTGTTTGTAGGGGAAGGGGATGATGAGGTGCACTCAAATTAAGGGCCTTGGACATACTAGGCAAATATTGTACATTAAATTGTATCCCCAGCCTTCTTTCTACATGCTTTTAAGTGTGTTTTAACTATTCTCTACAACTCACACAGCATAAGGGTATGGCCTTTAATGCTTTCATCTGTCTGAATAAATGCACTGGTTAATGTATTGTATTTGCTGGACTTCCAATTTATATGTGCATCTAGAGTATTTATGCATCTATGCAGAGAGAATACAAATACGACAGTAAACATGGTTGTTTACGTTTGATAAACACTAGTAAATCTGAACCTAAAGAAACTGGTTACCTTTTGCTTGAATGAATAATCTTTAAGCATAAATGTTACTCTAAGAGGTCTTAGTTAAAATAATAATCATATATTAAAAGAGAACACCTATCATTTGAATGATTTCTTTTTAATGTATTTTTGGAACTTATATATGTAAATTGATATGAAAGTTAATTTTGGAATGAAATAAAATTTATTTCAGATACAATTATTCCTATGTAGCCTTGCATGCAATACATAATTTTCTAATTGTAGAAAACAACTTTTAGATGCTTGGGTTCTGTTTTTATTTGTACATGGGTTATTTCATTTCTAAGAAAAATATAGTATGTAACAATCTACATAATCTGTTGTCATTCTCATTTACACTAAACATTGTCATCTATCATAAAACTTTTCTAGACTAAATATAGTTATTGTTTTATTTTGATGATTATAATATGGTCATAACGAGTTTTGTCTGAGTTTTTAAAAATGCTGGTATGTTAGTTTATATTTTTGAAAAGTTATTTTCTGTAATTGTTGTCTTATGACTGTTTTATAAATGTGACTAGGGTAAAAATGGTTATAATATTATAATGGCAGAAAATTTGGATACGCCAAACACCTAGTTATGAATTCAAACTTTGGTATCTATTAGCAGTATGGCTCTTGCAATCTATTTGAGGATCAATGTTTTCATTTTTAAAGCGAAGGGAAAAAAACCTACTTCAAAATGTATTTTTGAATTAAATGAGTTATCGATGAATAAGGTATAAAAGATTTTGAGCCATTTCAACTTAATTTCCTGTGAGACTGGAGAAAATAGCGATAACTGGGAATACAAAAATGAGATGATTTAAAACCACCACATGTAACCAGTGGACACTTTTAATCCCAGCGTGCTGGAAGCAATGGGAGATGGATTGATGAATTTGAGGCCAGCCTTGTTTGCATAGCAAGTTCCAGGCCAGCCAAAGCCACATATCAATATCCTGTCATTAAAAATAAATAAAAGGTAGGTAGGTAGGTAGATAGATAGATAGATAGATAGATAGATAGATAGATAGATAGATAGATAGATAGATAGATAGATAGATAGATAGATAGATAGATAGATAGATAGATGATATGATAGATGATAGATAAAATGATGGATAGATAATAGATGATGGATGAGAGATGATAGATAGATAGATAGATAGATAGATAGATGATAGATAGATAGGATGGATGATGAGAGATGATAGATGATGGATAGATGATAGATGATGGATGGATGATATGATGGATGATAGATAAATGATAGATAGATAGATATGATAGATGATAGATAAATGATAGATAGATAGATAGATGGAGAGAGAGAGAGATGGATAGATAGATAGATGAATGGATAGATAGATAGATAGATAGATAATGATAGGATGAATGAAGCACAGTACAACTCAACAAGGCCTGCTCAAATTTTCTCCCCAATTTGTAGCTCATGCCTGAATATATTTAGATTGCCCACTGATCTAGCCAAAATTTATATACTTTCATTTGGTTGTACATAGTATTTTAGAACAACAGCAATGCCTACAGTTTGAAAGATTCCAAATAACACTTAAAATATTAGTACTCTAAGTATTAAGGTATCACCTTAGAACACTGCTCCTTCATTAAAACGTCTGTAGAATCTGTAAATTCTGGAACAAGGATCCACATTATTTTGTCTCCCCTTTCTTCTCTTTTCCTTACAAGTCCAAGAAATACTTAAATTTAGATCAGAGATTACTCTAATATCCACTGGTATAGCTTAAGCCCTTTTATTGATAGTTTTTCTTCTATGAACTAAAAGTTCATTGATTATTGTCTAAATGATAAAAAATAAGTAAAAATATAGACAAAAATGTTATTTCAGTGAATAAACTGTATTTTTGGACAAACTTCCCTAAAGCTGGAGGATTCATTCTGGATTAGAAAAAGGTATCAATAAAAGGGAACCTTTTAGGTCTTTATAAGTGACTCATTTGTAAATATAGTTTAAAAATCATTTAGACCTTGTCTTAGTTAGGGTTTTATTGCTGTGAACAGACACCATGAGCAATGCAAGTTTTATAAAGGACAACATTTAATTGGCGCTGGCTTACAGATTCAGAGATTCAGTCCATTATCATCAAGGTGGGAGCAAGGCAGCATCCAGGCAGACATGGTGCGGGAGGAGCTGAGTTCTACATCTTCACCAAAAGAAGCAAGAACAGACTGTGCATCCTCAGGCAGCTAGGAGGAGGGTCTCCAAGCCCAATCCCACACTGACACACTTCCTCCAACAAGGCCACACTTTCTAATAGTGCCAATCCCTGGACCAAGCATATGCAAACCATCACAGACCTTTAATAGCTTCTTGGCTCTGAAATTTAAACAGAGCAGTTAGCCTCATTCAACTTACTCTTTTTGACCACCATTTATTTCTTTAGCAGTGAGTGCTAA